>NC_139653.1:45739694-45892194 GCF_951799395.1 Argentina silus | reverse complement strand
AGCAGAATTGTCTGCAAGACACGCAGAGACACAGTGTAGCAGTGGTAGGAGAAACCGTGTGAGGAAATTACAGAGCCAAGAGATTTGGTATAAAAGGAGAACAGTAAAGGGCCCTTGGGCGGAGTCCTGGGGGACCCTAGTGGTGAGGGCACGTGAAGAGGACAGCGACCCTCTCCACGTCACCTGGTAAGAGTGATCGGCCAGGTAGGATGCAAACCAGGAGAGTGCAGAGCCAGAGATGCCCAGCTCTGAGAGGGTGGAGAGAAGGATCTGGTGGTTTATTGTGTCGAATGCAGTGGACAGGTCCAGAAGAATGAGAACAGAGGAGAGGGAGGAAGCTTGAGCGGAGTGGAGGGTCTCTGTGACAGCAAGGAGAGCAGTTTCAGTAGAGTGCCCAGCCTTAAAGTCGGATTGGTGAGGGTCAAAGAGGTTGTTCTGAAGGAGATAGTGAGACAGTTGGTTAGAGACAGCACGTTCAAGGGTTTTAGATAAGAAGGAGAGAAGGGATACCGGTCTGCAGCTATGGACAGCAGACGGGTCAAGAGTTGGCTTCTTGAGAAGACGCTTGACTCTGGCTGTCTTAATGACAGCTGGGACAGATCCTGTGGATAGAGAGGAATTGACTATGGTGGTAAGGAACGAAAGGCGGTCTTTGGAGATAGACTGGAGAAAGGGTGAGGGGATAGGATCAAGAGGGCATGAATGAATCAAGTACCTCTCTCTCTCTTGTTAATCATTAAGGCTTTGGATGTACATAGATCCCCTTGAATGATTGGCCTACTGCCGCGTGGCGACACCCTGGTGGCCACAAAACCACAGATGGCCTCTTATGATATGCTTAATATATGGCTAAATGCCCAGGGCTAGTGTTCAATAACAACTCAGGTGGGTAATAGTGCTACAAGGTACAAATCGTGACTAATGGTTTAGGGGTTGAGTGCACTTTGGACATGTCGATGGTCCCTGACCTTCCCCAAGGGCACGTCAACTCCACAGGCTTCTAGCCTTCCAATCAATACTCCAATTTGCCAATTTACCTTTAAACAGCCTCCGCTGCACCACCACCACGATCTAGGAATATAGTATCTTCCCTCCAAACAGATTCTAGCTCGCAGATACAGGAAATGAGCAGCGGGAGAATGATTGCCATTTTTTGTGTATGTGTGTGTGTGTGTGTGTGTGTGTGTGTGTGTGTGTGTGTGTAAGTGTGTGTGTCTGTGTGTGTGTGTGTGTGTGTGTGTGTGTGTGTGTGTGTGTGTGGGTAAGTGTGTGTGTGTGGGTGAGTGTGTGTGTATGAGTGTGAGTGTGTGTGTGTGTGTGTGTGTGTGAGTGTGTGAGTGTGTGTGTGAGTGTGTGTGTGTGTGTGTGTGTGTGGGTAAGTGTGTGTGTGTGGGTGAATGTGTGTGTGTGTGGGTGAGTGTGTGTGTGTGTGTGAGTGTGTGAGTGTGTGAGTGTGTGTGTGTGTGTGTGAGTGTGTGTGTGTGTGTGTGTGTGTGTGTGAGTGTGTGTGTGTGTATGTGTGAGTGTGTGAGTGTGTGAGTGTGTGCCTGAAGGGAGATGAGATGAGATGTGAGGTGGTGGAAGGTTAATGTCACAGAATCATAGAGGAAGATGAGAGGATTGCCTCGACTTGGGGAAACCAGAGAATTGAACCGAACGCCACGCTGAGTCGTTCATCATAGAGGCATGTGTCATGTGACATCTCGGGGAGCCTCTGGGGAACAACAGTGTCTCTCTCATCATGTTAATGCTCCTTTTCTATTATTGCTGCCGTGTGCACCTGGGACTTCATTTGCCGTGGTGATGGTGTCACTGGGGTCAGTCGATGATGTCACTGAGGTCAGTCGATGATGTCACTGGGGTCGGTCGATGTAGTTAGTGGCTGATGTAGGAGGGAATGGTTTCCAGGATGATGATGATGATGATGATGATGATGATGATGATGATGATGAAGTTGTTGGTGAGGATGATGATGATGATGATGATGATGATGATGATGATGATGATGAAGTTGTTGGTGAGGATGACGATGATGATGATGATTGCTTAGTTGAACCCATACAACTTCTGTATTATATTCACATCAGTTATTTCTCTATCAAACAGCATATGGATCATACATTCACTACTGCATAGTCAGACGTAGTCCTCAGCATTTACATACGATTGTGTACAGCATTTGCAAGTACCGCGCAGTAATCTGAACATTGCATAGCATTTTTCCATAAATTAAAATTTCAAACTTCTTTATTGCCACATACTGTGCGAGCAGAGCAGTGAGATGCTTGGACCACACAGGTCTCAACAATATTATACACAATGTGTATAATAAATAAATGCTCAAATAAAATACACCCTAATTAAACTAAACTGCACAATATAAATACATATGGCAATATGAAATGGCTGCACAAGGACATTATTACCATGGCCTTTAAGTAACTTTGACTGAAGTTTTCTATTCTTCATAATTCTCGCTGTTAGGCCAAAGTGATTATTAAGACCGATGAAAAGAAGAACTCTTGTCCTTGCTTGCAATGCTGAGAGAAGAGGAATGGGGTGAATAGAATTCTGTTTTGAATGGTTTCGCTAACCACTTGACATACTCATAACCTATTCACACGTAAAGTGTGAATGCAGCATATTTTCACCACAAGGATATGGTTGCGTTTTGGGTTTGCACTTGAAAAAAATGCAACAATTTTTCCTTTCCTTGTCACTTTTCCTTGACCTCCCTCATGGGTTTTTGCTAGCGAAGTCAAGAACAAGTGACATGGAAATGAAAGGATTTGAGACAATGCGAACACGCATGCGAACGCATTGAAGATACAAAACAAAAACTGTTGAAAAAAAACAGCCACAGTGTCTACGAAGAAAAAAGTATCAACAAACAAAAGAAAAGTCTAACAACTTTGTGTCTCTTTTTCCTTCCATGGCCTCGGTGCTTGGTTCATCTCTATGACTCGAACCACTACCCAACCACAGGTAAACAAACACACTCACTTTACTGTGATTGAAAACATTCTCATTGTGAAACACATCTCAAGGCTTATGTTTATGTTATGTCTATGGAGAATGACTCATGGGGGCCTAATGAGCCTTGCTGTATCAAAGCAGATAGAGTCACATGGCCTGTTGGGATATTAACGCATTCGTAGGGAGACAGAAATTACCGACTAGCTATTTCACTGATTAGATAATAATTAGCTGCCAACCAGTCTTGAGTTTACAGACTTGAGTTTCCACTTCACTGATATCTAATTTAGACCAAGGGAGACTGCAAAAGATCTCATTTCAGCTGTAAGTGACACACTCTCCAAATTCTCTGCTCTGAAATGCCCACTGTTCTGAAATGCTCTCTGTTCTGAAATGCTCTCTGCTCTGAAAAGCTCACTGCTCTGAAATGGTCTCTGCTCTGAAATGCTCACTGTTCTGAAATGGTCTCTATTCTGAAATGCTCTCTGCTCTGAAATAACTGGGACTTCTAGAGACAGTGAAATGGTTCACCTCAAACGGCCAATAGAACAGGCAAACTAAAAAATACTGCATAGTTTGAGAGTCATAGTGAAGAGAGTCTTTCTGTACGCAACTTACTGCTGTAATTTCCCTTGGCTGTTGGTGCACCGCAGGAGAATTTTATGCTGCTCAATTTTGCTACTGTACTGTATTTTATTTTGAAGTAGTGCTTATTTGTAGCAGTATTTTACAGTATCTAACCGGCTAGACACATTTCTGGAACAAGCCTACTGTACTTAATTTAAAAGTAGTGCTCATTTCTAGCAGTATTCTTTAGCGTCTAACCAGCAAGACAGTAGCATTAAAGAACTAGCATTAAAGCCTGAATAGGAATCTATTTGATATGGAATTGGAATCGGAATTGGAATCGGAATCAGAATCAGAATCAAACTCACCAACAGCAACGTATCTCTGTGGGCTGGCCCTACACAGTAAGTCATGGATGGACAAGTCTGCACAGTGACTATTGACCATGATTACCCTGATCGACTGACATCCTCTGTGGCCTGTTTTTGCCACCTTGTGGTCAACCTAACTACTGCAGGTCTATACATCAGTGCTGCAGAAGGTATAATATATTGCCTTTCAATCCAACGTGTGGTTGTTTGGAAACTATTGATTGTGTCTCATCATGTTCCTACCCAATCAATGCACTTTCATTCATAGTATTTGGATATTGTTAAGTGTATCTATTTAATGAGAAAGCCATTATTTATTTTAATAAGTATATTACCCCAACAATGAATGACTGAGACAGAGATCTTATCAGTGTTTTTTTTGTTTTTTTATTATTATTATTGCAGTATTACCAATATGACTCCCAGTTTCTTCATGCAGACCGAATGCAGAACGCAAAAGACTTCTAATGCTTCCAGTGCACCTCTGCTTATTTATTCCAATGCTGCTGGTGATGTTGAATATTCGCTCATAAATTCAAAACCTGCCACTTCACCTTGCTTAGATTGATTGCCTGTGTGTCCCCAGTTGTAAATCAGCGTTGCTATCCCAGTTGGTCTCCGGGGCGCTCTCTGAATTATTTGCTGATGTTATTAATGCCCAAATACTGAAGTACAGTTTATTTACAATGCATTTCATTTCATTTCACAACACCCTCCGTAGTGCCAGCTTCGTTCCCGGTGTGTATGTGTGCGAGTGTGTGTGTGTTTGTGTGTGTGCATGCGTTTATGTGTGTGTGTGTGTGTGTGTGTGTGTGTGTGTGTGTGTGTGTGTGTGTGTGTGTGTGTGTGTGTGTGTGTGTGTGTATGTATGTATGTGCCTGTGCGTGCGTGTGCGTGTGCATGCACGTGCGTGCAAGTGTGTACAAATGCACTCTGGGTAAAAATGAAAAACCCTGTGTAGGGCTGTTCATTTAGATAAGGCAGCAAGGGGCTTAAGCAGGACATGAAAAAGGTTACAGCGGGGCCAGTGTATCACACTCGCAACGGCTTGAGGACTCTCGGCTGTGGATTTAGTGGTATTTCTGGGAGACTTTGGTTGGGAAACGTGGAGTAATCCTATTTGTAAACATCACAGGTATGGATTAAGCCTCCACTCAGGTGGAGCAGAGAGTATTCCCTCTGTGTGTGGGGAACACACACCTCTGGGTCTCTGATAGCTGTTCACCTACGCTGACCGGAATCTTATTGCCTTACCCTGCCCTTTATTCAAACTGCACCGTGACCGATCAGGTGGCTTCCAATGCTGAAATATAAGTGCCTCTTCCTTGACCCCTCCAACAGCAACATTTTACCCACCTTCAGACGTGCTCTCTCCAACCATCTTTTTAATAGAAATGACATGTTTTCACTCGTCATAATACAACACAACAGTAGTATCTGCTAGCGAAATGTCAGCAGAAACACCTGTCAAGGAGGGATTTACTGTGTCATGGTTAGATGCACCATGGGATTAACCGGCCATGCCATGAAACCTACAGTGACGGGAGAAACAGGCAGTATGCATCTGTAGCAGGGGAGGCTGGTGGAGGTAGAAATCAGAGGTAAGGCTCATTGTAATGTATGGAATGGAATGAGGAATGGTAGCAAACACACATGTTTGATACCATTCTTCATTCCACTCCACGTGTTTGATACCATTCTTCATTCCATTCCATGCATTACAATGAGCCTGTCCTCCGATTCCTACCTCCACCAGCCTCCCCTGATCTGATCTGTAGCAGTGACAGACCCGTTGAGGTTAGAAACATAACACGAAGGCATAGCAGGGATAGATACAAATAAAAAATAAAATCCAACATAAAATGCTACAAAGTTACAAATACACACAAAAGACACAAAGTGTTCACAATACTATTTAATACTACAATAGGATTAAAAACAACTGCAGCTATCAAGAACATTTTCGTTGAACAGAGCCTTGAAAAACGGTGAGGACACTAACCTTAAATCTTTTAAGGCGTGTTCCAGGATGAAGGGGCATTTTGTGAAGCGGATGTTTTTCCCCGTCACAGTTCTAGCCTTAGGAACAGATAAAGATAGGAGTGACTGTGAGACTATATTGAGTGACTGATCTGGTCAGTACAGAACAGACATACACAAAGGCAGTTGCCCTAACAATGGCTATGTTAGATGATTCTTAGATGATTCTAATATAGCCGTATGATGTGATTGTTGGTTTTATATCACGTATTGATTTCTGTATTAACTGTGTTGTATTTTTTACGTGTTGTTTTGTAATTGTATACATATCGTGGACAGGGGGCACCTGCAGAAGAGGCCTTGGTCTCAGTGTGATTTCCCCTCTATAAATAAAGGTTAAATAATTCTACTGATTCTGCACACCGGGATGGCCTTTTATTGCTCTTCCGTGGGCCATAGTAAGTGATGTCAGTGGTACTTGGCTCCACAGAGCACTCCTCTGCGGTCGTCACCTCCACACTGCCTGCTGTTATCTGAGACACGGCACTTCCCCAACCTAGTCCCCTCATTTACCTCAGTGGAGCAGACTAATGGCTATTCTCCAGATGTCGGAGCTGCTCTCTCTCTCTCTCTCTCTCTCTCTCTCTCTCGCTCGCTCTCTCTCTCTCTTGCTCGCTCTCCCTATCGCTTTCTCTCTCACTCTCTCTTTCTCTCTCACTCTCTCTTTCTCTCTCTCTCTCTCCCTATGACTCTCTCTCGCTCACTCTCTCTCTCTCTCTCTCTTTTTCTCGCTCACTCATTCGCTCGCTCATTCACTCACTCACTCACTCTCCCTCTCTCTCTGTCTTTGTACTCCCTTTCTTTCAGATACAATAGCACAGTATTGAGCAGCAAATGGCACAGGCAGTCATACTGTTTCCATGAATCTTATGACTGGTCTGACTGGCCTCATCATACTCCTTTCTGCCACAGTTCAACAGAAATTACTTCCAGGACACTAGGGATGGTCCCGACTCTTATGATAATGACCAAGTCATTACCCCATTAATGATAAAAAGATGGATTATTTTGTAAAAGTGGGCTATACCTATCAAGGGATTTTCTTGCCCATTGTGGTTCTCACTGTACTGCCTCTCCGGGGGAACAGATCTAATGTTTAAGAAACGTATCAAAGACGTTTTTACAATTTTACCGGAGACAGCAGTTTAAACGGTACTGCTGTATATTTAACTTATTAATTGGACTTTATGAATGAAAGTGTATTGTGCTGTGGAAATGACTTGAGATTAGGACTGATTAAACAGGGAAATCAGTTAAGTTAAGCCTCATCCAGTTCAACATTCATCCTAATTAAAACCAGTCATCTGAAACTGGGCCTGGATTCACACTTGCTCTCATGGGCTTCTTTGAGCATTTCCTAATGCCTTAAACTTGCATATCAAATATGGTATGTAAACCACTTAAAATGGAGAACAGATGGAATTAATTATTTTTGAAATCTTCTGATGAGGTTACGTAAAACGTGGTGTGTGCCAATTATCTTTGACTGGAGACTTAGTAATAGTGGCTTGTTTGTATCAAGAGGAGGGAAAGAGGGAAAGAGGAAAAGAGGAATATCTCAGTGGGTTATTTACTGTAGGAAGCTGTTGTCATCTCCGTAAACATGCAGTTTTCAATGAACGTTTAATGACAAGAGAAACAAAAGGTTGTTTGAAAAATTTTGAACAGCCTTTGAACAAAGTGAATTGCTTTGTTTGCCATGAATTAAAGAGAAGCTACAGGATATTGTGACTATTTGTGCATTTTTTAAACCTCTCGTTTTGGGTGTATAGTTGTGAATGTATAGTTCCAATGAATATGGTATATCAGCGCCAACTTTTGAAGCAGCAGAACTGTTAAGCTTCACTTTCATTTTGTAGAGTGCCCTTAACAATGGGCTGTGTAAGGACCCTTTCAAAATGAGTGTACCAGGAAGTCTCCCCTGGCCATTTAACTGCAACTTGTATATTATGACGCACTGAATATTTTGACAAAGAATAAATATGTACACATTAGAACAGAATGAGTCCAACATAACCCTCATGAATCATAAAACCTCACTTTCTCAGTACATCTGTGTTTCCCCCGGTGGCAAGAGGTGGAAGCTCACATGAATGATGCATTTCTGTGTATCGTTCTGTGTATTGGTAGAGGATTGAGAGGGACCTGAACTAATGGACCGAAAGGCCGTACGGCAAAGGCAAGGGATGGGATCTCTTGAGTTTTACTCCTCATACCAATCCTCAGCTTTCAGGAATACACAATTACAGTACATGCCCTTGAGCCATGCTCACAGCCTGAGGAATGTTTTTTGTTACAGATAGCGAGAAATGAGAGGGTAAAAGTAAAGAGAAATGCTAAAATAAAGGGCTTTGGTTTGGCAGTGTGTGTGTGTGTGAGGTATTCATGCAGTAAGATGAGGAGAGTACTTCAGGTATCACTCACCACTCAGGTATCATTCACCGTTCAGGTATCACTCACCACTCAGGTATCACTCACCACTCAGGTATCATTCACCGTTCAGGTATCACTCACCGTTCAGGTATCACTCACCGTTCAGGTATCACGAACCGCTCAGGCATCACTCACCATTCAGGTATCACTAACCGTTCAGGTATCATTCACCGTTCAGGTATCATTCACCACTCAGGTATCACTAACCGTTCAGGTATCATTCACCGTTCAGGTATCATTCACCACTCAGGTATCACTAACCGTTCAGGTATCATTCACCGTTCAGGTATCATTCACCGTTCAGGTATCATTCACCGTTCAGGTATCACTCACCGTTCAGGTATCACTCACCACTCAGGTATCGAGGCTTTCCTGTCTATCTGATCTCTACTGACGGATGTGCTGTGTCTGTACCTGTCGAGGTACAACAAGAGTGGACAATTACCTTGACAGCCGGAGAAAAAAAAACAAGAGCACATTTGTCAAGAAAGGGATAAAAGAGCTAAAAGTTGTCCCCAGAAACCCGTTACGGTGGAAGGAAAGAAAAGAAATGTAGATGCAATGCAACCAATAAATCCAATGCAAAATAAGTTTTTAACCACCTAATTACTCTGCTACTGAATGGCTAACCAGCACAGCGTGTTTCTCGTTAAGAAATGTCAATGATGTCTCACCATAGTTACCTCCTTGAGTACAGAGGTGCAGTTTCCAATTAACAGAAACTTCCATTTGAGCAATTCCCCATAATAAAAAAATGTTTCTTTTAAAAAGAAAATGAAGACTTTTCTCTAGTATTGCTTTCAATAAGCCAGCCATTTCTGTTGTTTTATTCTATCATTTGTATTTATTTATTTAAATGTGTATATTCTACAGCTGCTGCACAATTCGCTATTATTTTTTATAGTGTTTTTATTTCTGCTATTTGAATTGTATTTTTATATTTTTTTCATACACCAGTTGTGGGGGTGGGCGGGTGGCAGATGTACTGAGGACATGAACATAAAAATAATATATTTAGATCATGTACATTATCTACCCCCCCCCCGACACACACACATACACACACACACACACACACACACACACACACACACACTATTTGACTCTCAAAATGGCTTTTGTCATGGTGAGATGCTTTAAGTGTTTAATTGACAGTGGGCAAACACTCACAGCTAAGCATTGCCATTACCTCCTGCTGTATCCACAAGCCTGTGAAATGGACTGTATTTCACGGCATTTCCCACCAAGAGACGTGCATGAAATACTGCAGCCGCTTTTTTTTTTTTAAACATTGAAAATTCCATCTTTCTTTTTTTTGCGTACCACTTACATTTCCTTCATGGCCCAACGACTTTGATCGTGAAGAAGCCAGATCTGAATCAGCCTGTGTGCAGCAGCCAGTAAGACAGGAAGAGCCACTGGCAGGCTGTTTCGGGCTTGGCTTGGTGTTTCAAGCTTTTTTGGTGACGGGACTTGATGCAACAGCGATCAGGCTCTTGGGGATAGGCTCCTCAAATGAGTAACCCGGTGCAGTGCTGTGCTCTGTGCTGAGCATAACTAAAAACTCATTAAGCAAGCAGACAGATGGAACTCCAGTTTGTCTGCTTTGCTTCATAATGAGGTTGTACCAAGGAGGCTTAGCGGCAGATTTTTTAAACAGAATTTTTGAGGTTTTAGCAAACTGCTTTGCTTAACAGACTGGAGCAGGGATTGTGCGTGTGTGTGTGCGTGTGTGCGCGTGTGTGTGTGTGTGTTTGTGTTAAATTGTTCCTGCTGGTGTTAAATGATTATGCTTTCTTGTTCAATCTTAAAGGCCTCTCCCCACAGTACACTGCTATCCTCATGTACGTACGGAGAGTGTGCTCTTAAGAAATCCATTGTCAGGCGGACAAAAATGCCATATTGTCAGGGAGCAATAAAAAATTGCCATAGTGGGCTACGTTTCCATAGCAACAAACCAATTTCACTATTCATTGCGAAGAATAATGTAGGGAATGTGTTGTTCAGCCTTATCCTATTTTCCTAAATAGTTTTTCATACACGTTCCATAAATCCCTATAGCATGCAGAATTCCGATGAATAGTATGCAAATTGCATTTGTGCAACAATCAAGTACAAGGGAAACAGTTATTTGTGTTCCTGTAAAAGCTGTCTCACCCTTGTTTAATTTGCGTGCATGTTTTAACTGTTTGTCTTCAGTCCGCATCCTCTCAGTGTCCCGTGGAGGCTGGTGGAGGTAGAAATCGGAGGACAGGTTCATTGTAACGCATGGGACAGAATGAGAACAGAACGTGTTTGATACCAGTCCTCATTCCATTCCGTGCACGACAATGAGCCCGTCCTCCGGTGTCTACATCCACCAGCCTCCCCTGACGTGAACCCATTTCTACAGTGAACTACTCTTGGCCACAGGCATGATATCACTCAGGGTAATGTGATGGGCTCATTTATGAGGACATCCTCTTATGAATATGCTTGTTCAAGACATTCTCCTGAAGACAAAGCAAACTCATCATCTCCACCCTGAAGGCTTCTGGCTTGTCTTGTACCTTGAGCTCAAGAACAGTGATTCATGCTTGGAAGAAAAACATTCATTCACAACATTCATTTTGTTCACTCTGGTCTCTAGTCATCATTTAGATAAAAGAAAATTGACTCATGATCAGAATTTAAGGGTTTTTACAGCTGTGAAGGCTGGTGGAGGTGAAGATCGTAGGAGGGGCTCGTTGTAATGCATGGGACAGTATTTGCATTACAATGAGCCTGGCCTCCGATTTCTACCTCCACCAGCCTCCCCTGCTTTACAGTACACCATCTGTAGAGGATTCAACATCAACGAGTATAAGAATCTGCCCGGTCCCAGATTTGAATTGCTTCAGCCAAATCCTCTGTCTTTGTCATGCCTGCCATGCATACAGTAGCAGAAATTGGCTATAACATACACTGATCTGGAGCCAGGCAAGTAGAAAGTCTCATTTGAAGGCTGAAGAGGCAGCAGCAGTACAACCCAAGCATCTACTGATGCATCCGCAGTAACCACGGCTGCAGGAATGACCATTAAACTATGGAATGAACGACAGGAGTCTGCCAGTGTCTCTCTTGGCACATTACCCTGCAGAGGACGGGCTCATTGTAATGCACGGAACGGACTGAGGAGTGGTGTCAAACACGTGTTTGTGTGTGTTGTCCTCCGATTTCTACCTCCGCCAGCCTCCCCTGGGAAGAACCCTATTGGGTCTGTGTGGAAAACAATGGCCGTGTTCTCACTTGGCCATCTCGGACTGCTGTATTTCTGTCATGCAGTGTTTGGCCCTTTGGTTCAGGCTAAACCACCCAACACTTACTCCTGTGAATTTTAGCTAGAGTTAGCTCAGAGTTAGCTAGAGTTAGTGAGTGAGCTATAGTTAGTGAGTGAGCTATAGTTAGTGAGTAAGCTAGACTGAATGAGTAAGCTAGAGTTAGTGAGTTAGCTAGAGTTAGTGAGTTAGCTAGAGTTAGTGAGTTAGCTAGAGTTAGTGAGTGAGCTAGAGTTAGTGAGTTAGCTAGAGTTAGTGAGTTAGCTAGAGTTAGTGAGTGAGCTAGAGTTAGAGAGTTAGCTAGAGTTAGCTCAGAGTTAGCTCAGAGTTAGCTAGAGTTAGTGAGTTAGCTAGAGTTAGTGAGTTAGCTCAGAGTTAGTGAGTTATTGAGTTAGTGAGTTAGTGAGTTATTGAGTTAGTGAGTTCGTGAGTAAGCTAGAGTTAGTGAGTTAGCTAGAGTTAGTGAGTTAGCTCAGAGTTAGTGAGTTAGCTAGAGTTAGAGAGTTAGCTAGAGTTAGTGAGTGAGCTAGAGTTAGTGAGTTAGCTAGACTGAATGAGTTAGCTAGAGTTAGAGAGTTAGCTAGAGTTAGTGAGTGAGCTAGAGTTAGTGAGTTAGCTATAGTTAGTGAGTGAGCTATAGTTAGTGAGTAAGCTAGACTGAATGAGTAAGCTAGAGTTAGTGAGTTAGCTAGAGTTAGTGAGTTAGCTAGAGTTAGTGAGTTAGCTAGAGTTAGTGAGTTAGCTAGAGTTAGTGAGTGAGCTAGAGTTAGTGAGTTAGCTAGAGTTAGTGAGTTAGCTAGAGTTAGTGAGTGAGCTAGAGTTAGAGAGTTAGCTAGAGTTAGCTCAGAGTTAGCTAGAGTTAGTGAGTTAGCTAGAGTTAGTGAGTTAGCTCAGAGTTAGTGAGTTAGTGAGTTATTGAGTTAGTGAGTTAGTGAGTTATTGAGTTAGTGAGTTCGTGAGTAAGCTAGAGTTAGTGAGTTAGCTAGAGTTAGTGAGTTAGCTCAGAGTTAGTGAGTTAGCTAGAGTTAGAGAGTTAGCTAGAGTTAGTGAGTGAGCTAGAGTTAGTGAGTTAGCTAGAGTTAGTGAGTTAGCTAGAGTTAGTGAGTTAGCTAGACTGAATGAGTTAGCTAGAGTTAGAGAGTTAGCTAGAGTTAGTGAGTGAGCTAGAGTTAGTGAGTTAGCTATAGTTAGTGAGTGAGCTATAGTTAGTGAGTAAGCTAGACTGAATGAGTAAGCTAGAGTTAGTGAGTTAGCTAGAGTTAGTGAGTTAGCTAGAGTTAGTGAGTTAGCTAGAGTTAGTGAGTTAGCTAGAGTTAGTGAGTGAGCTAGAGTTAGTGAGTTAGCTAGAGTTAGTGAGTTAGCTAGAGTTAGTGAGTGAGCTAGAGTTAGAGAGTTAGCTAGAGTTAGCTCAGAGTTAGCTCAGAGTTAGCTAGAGTTAGTGAGTTAGCTAGAGTTAGTGAGTTAGCTCAGAGTTAGTGAGTTAGTGAGTTATTGAGTTAGTGAGTTAGTGAGTTATTGAGTTAGTGAGTTCGTGAGTAAGCTAGAGTTAGTGAGTTAGCTAGAGTTAGTGAGTTAGCTCAGAGTTAGTGAGTTAGCTAGAGTTAGAGAGTTAGCTCAGAGTTAGTGAGTTAGCTCAGAGTTAGTGAGTTATTGAGTTATTGAGTTAGTGAGTTAGTGAGTTAGCTAGAGTTAGTGAGTTAGCTCAGAGTTAGTGAGTTAGCTAGAGTTAGTGAGTTAGCTAGAGTTAGTGAGTTAGCTAGAGTTAGTGAGTAAGCTCAGAGTTAGTGAGTTAGCTAGAGTTAGTGAGTTAGCTAGAGTTAGTGAGTAAGCTAGAGTTAGTGAGTAAGCTCAGAGTTAGTGAGTTAGCTAGAGTTAGTGAGTTAGCTAGAGTTAGTGAGTAAACTACTGTCAGAGAGTGAGAGGAGTTGGCTGGTGAAGTGCCTACAGAACAATACCTCTGTTGAAGCTGTGTGTGTGTGTGTGTGTGTGTGTGTGTGTGTGTGTGTGTGTGTGTGTGTGTGTTATAAAAGGTGAAGTGTATACTGTGTTGCTGTGTCCTGCCCAGTTAGAGGCCAGCTGAGCCAGTGATGCCCGGTGGCACTCTCCTGCCAGTCACACAGCCCTCTATGACAGCCAGGGGTAATTATCTGCTGACTCTCTGCCCAGGGTAGCACAGGATCACACTGGGAGAGAAGCTTCTCTCTCTCTTACTCACTTACACACACACACACACACACACACACACACACACCACACACACACACACACACACACACACACACACACACAATGGAAGAGAAGCTTCTCTGTAACGCTTTCTTCTGCTGTCTCCCTCCCTCCCTCGCCCCAATGCCTCCCACTTTCCCCACCAGCTCCCTCCCTCCCTTCCCGATCCTCCTCCCTTTATCGAACATTCACCCCACTTCCTCCCCCACTGCCTCCGCCATCTCCCCCTCCCCCCTCTCTCCCACTCAGAGCTTCAGTGTCGGCTGTTGCGGGTAGATTGACATCCTGCGACCCGTGGACACAGCAGCAGTCAGCCCCAGACTGTCAAGAGACACCTGACAGGAAACAGATAACTCTCAGCTCAGATAGGGGAGTGGGAGAGAGTGAGCTGGCGGTGGGGGGTGGAGGGGGGGATTCTGGTCAGGATACCTGTGTAGAAACACTTGTTGTTGTTGTTGTAACATGTTGTTACAATGTAATTACATTGTTGTTTCAAGTAACTACTTGGTGATTACATAGTGATGTCCTGTATTTGTGTGGGGGTTTTTATATTCGTGTATTACATTAATGTCCTGTATTTGTGTGGGGGGTTTTATATTCCATATTAAAGGGATAGTGGGCCAGAGTCATCATACTCATATTTGTATCAGTATCCGTTTATATGGCTTGTATCTGGATGATAAGGCTGTGCATTGTAAAGTCGATAAGTCAGAACCGGTATTGCGCCTGTCACGATTCTATTCCTCCTGAGAAATTCCTGTTATTTCAAACACATGCATGGTTCATATATTAACTGACACACAAAATCAAAGATCAATAGTTTAGATTTGTTCTTGTGAAATATAACCACAGTTTAGGGAACTACGCAGTTTGAGCTGAGATCAACACAGGCGGCTGCAGCTCGTGCGCAGGCTTCTTTCGGACGGCGTGTCTGAGGTGAACTAGACAGCATGGGGGAAGGGTGTTCAGTTCAGCTCTGAAGCTCTTCTCCTTGAACACTCAACAGCAACTACAATGCAAAGCACATCTCTGTTTCGTCAGAAAATAATAAGTATCTAATCACCAGAATCTAATTTACAAAGGAATTAGATTCAGTCAATACAGATATTGTAAATTGCTGTAACAAAACAACCTTATTTACAATCTCAAAACGGCCAGTCTGAATAGGAATCTGGGGAGGCTGGCTGAGGTAGAAATCAGAGGACGAGCTCATTGTAGTGCATGGAACGGAATGAGGAGTAGTATCAAACACACATTTTCGATTCCATTCCTCATTCCTTTCCATGCATTACTATGAGCCCGTTCTCCGATTTCCACCTCCACCAGCCTCCCCTGATAGGGAATGCATCCCTGTTTGTTAGTGAGGGGGGAGCTGGGGCATTGTTTCTCTAGGTTGGAGCGATATGGATGGGCAGTTTGCTGTTGATTCAGGTTCAATATTCTCCCAGTGCTTTGACTCTCCTGTGAGGCATATTTCAAAATAATGGGTAATTTTACACCCTGGTGCAGTCAGCAGTCTGCCAATATGCCAGTCACCCTCTCCCTCACTCTCTAAATTAGTGAAAGCAAGGTTGACTTACCCGTGACAGAAAGCAACTCTCATTTTTACAATTTGAAACAGTAGAAATTGCTGATGTCAGCGAGACTAAGCTGTTCATTCAGCTGCTTGCCAGTTTAATTGTGAAACCTAATCAATCAATATAGTGTTGTTTATGTTTACCGCTGTCTGCCACGGAGCACTTTGCAAGGTGTAGTCGAGAGTGGGTTCAGCAAATAATTAATTCTGGAACACAATGCTGATTGGCTGGCATTTACAGCATGGGAAATGGAGTGCTATTCAATTAGAAACAAAGCAATTTCAGTAACATGCAGTTGTACAGTAGGTGGTGAAATGCAACCCAAAGTAGCACAGACTTCATGGTTTTCTACACACACAGTGCAGAAGTGAACCCATACACACGCGCAGGTATTTTTCCGCCTGACAATGGATTTCTTAAGAACATATTCCTACATTCTCTGGACGTACATGGGCAAGGTAGTGTACCGTAAGGGATGCCTTTGAGCATAATCATTTAATACCAGCAGGAACAATTTAACACACACAGACACACACAAACAAAACACACACACACACACACACTAATGCACTTAATAGCTCACACAGCTGGATTCTGACCTGAAAAAATAAAGACAAACATATTCCAGGACTCATAACAATACATCTACATTCGTGCTGTATTGGAGATATTCTGCAAATGTGTAGTACATTACATTCGTCACTTAATCTCAATAACAGCACGTAGCAGAAATCAGCAGACAGTGTCAGTCCACCTGAGGTGCCGAGCAGCTGTGCCCACATACAATGCACTGTTGGACCTGTTACACCTCTAATAATTACAACTAAGCCAACAGTGAGTCTGCATGACTCTGCAGGGACCCTAAATGGCTCTCAAGTGGGTAATTTCAACACATGGATTCCTCTGTTTCAGACAGGCCACTGTCTGTTGTTGTTGTTGTTGTTGTTGTTATTGTTGTTGTTGTTGTTGTCACAGTAATGTCCACATGGGAACAAGGGAACCGCCGCTCCTCAAGAAGAGGGGTGTGTGTGTGTGTGTGTGTGTGTGTGTGTGTGTGTGTGTGTGTGTGTGTGGGTGTGTGTGTGTGTGTGTGTGTGTGTGTGTGTGCGTGCGTGCGTGCGTGCGTGTGTGTGTGCGTGTGTGTGTGTGTGTGTGTGTGTGCATGTGTGTGCTCCTAAGTGATCCGTCTTCTCTGACTGAGGTAGTCTGAGGCCGGGACAGCAGTAGACGTTTATCAGTCTCTGGCCCCTCCACACTGTCCTTCTCTGGTCAGGACAGCAGTAGACGTTTATCAGTCTCTGGCCCCTCCACACTGTCCTTCTCTGGTCAGGACAGCAAACCACAAGAGCTGGCCTGTCGCCTCAAGGAAGGCACAAAGAAATAGCTTCCCTGGATTCAAAAGCAGGGTTGTGGAGATATATGGCTTTGGTTGTGGCCAGGAGGGAAAATACAGTTTTTGATTGTGGCCAGGAGGGAAAATACAGTTTTTGGTTGTGGCCAGGAGGGAAAATACAGTTTTTGGTTGTGGCCAGGAGGGAAAATACAGTTTTTGGTTGTGGCCAGGAGGGAAAATACAGTTTTTGGTTGTGGCCAGGAGGGAAAATACAGTTTTTGGTTGTGGCCAGGAGGGAAAATACAGTTTTTGATTGTGGCCAGGAGGGAAAATACAGTTTTTGGTTGTGGCCAGGAGGGAAAATACAGTTTTTGGTTTTGGCCAGGAGGGAAAATACAGTTTTTGGTTGTGGCCAGGAGGGAAAATACAGTTTTTGATTGTGGCCAGGAGGGAAAATACAGTGTGACTTCCTGATTATTCTATGCATGTGAAGCATGCTATTGGTTGGAGGGGTTACAGGGTGGTAGGGGTCCTGTCAGGCCCTACGGAGAGGCGGCCATTATAGATTGTTCACACTTGGAGGGATTTAGCAGCTCCATCCAACATGTAATGGCCGTTTGGTGACTTGACAGCTGTACGAGAGGGCGGCAGTTCGGCCCTAAGCCTGATTTCCATATGGCCCCAATTAAAGTTCATGACAATTGTTTTGCTCCAGAGGAATGATGTGGAAGCCATTGAACTGAGAGAAATGACTTGTTTTGTCGATTGTGTGTGTGTGTGTGTGTGTGCGCTTGTGTGCGCGTGTGTGCGCGTGCGTGTGTGTGTGTGTGTGTGTGTGTGTGTGTGTGTGTGTGTGCGCTTGTGTGCGCGTGTGTGCGTGTGTGTGTGTGTGTGTGTGTGTGTGTGTGGGCTCATGCGCCTGACAAAAGATAATTGAAACACTTGTCTGCTGTAGAGGAGTGTGCGGGCTTTGGCAGTTTGTCTGCATGGCATATGTTTATACATTTTTTATGTGCGTTCTTGATCTTTGCCTGGGCTGAGTACAGGGCATGGTGGTAATGAAACGCCAGCTAACAATGGGAATGTTTCACAGTGGGCCTGTCGGACATTCTCTCTGCTGTGGTTTGCCTTGGATCGGCTTAGACCGGGATAATCTGAGGACAAGGAGATGGGGGACTAGTGAGGGGGGGCTGTCAGAAGGACACTAAATGTCCCTGAGAGTTCCAGAGATTATAGTTATATACAGCGGGTGAAATAAGTATTGAACATGTCACCATTTTTCTCAGTAAATATATTTCCAAAGGTACTATTGACATGACATTTTCACCAGATGTTGGTAACAACCCAAGTAATCCATACATACAAAGAAACCAAAACAAATAATTTCATAAATTAAGTTATGTGTAATAATGTGAAATGACACAGGGAAAAAGTATTGAACACACTTACTGATATTTATTTAATACTTTGTACAAAAGCCTTTGTTGGTAATGACAGCTTCAAGACGCCTCCTGTATGGAGAAACTAGTCGCATGCATTGCTCTGGTGTGATTTTGGCCCATTCTTCCACACAAACAGTCTTCAAATCTTGAAGTTTCCGTGGGCCTCTTCTATGAATCTTGATCTTCATTCCTTTCCATAGATTTTCAATGGGATTTAAGTCAGGTGATTGGCTGGGCCATTCTAGCAGCTTTATTTTCTTTCTTTGAAACCAATTGAGAGTTTCCTTGGCTGTGTGTTTGGGATCATTGTCTTGCTGAAATGTCCACCCTCGTTTCATCTTCATCATCCTGGTAGATGGCAGCAGATTTTGGTCAAGAATGTCTCTGTAAATTTGCCCATTCATCCTTCCTTCAATTATGTGAAGTTTGCCAGTACCATTTGCTGAAAAGCAGCCCCACACCATGATGTTCCCACCTCCAAACTTCACTGTTGGTATGGTGTTTTTAGGGTGATGTGCAGTGCCATTTCTCCTCCAAACATGGTGTGTATTATGGCATCCAAACAGTTCAATTTTGCTCTCATCTGACCACACTATATTCTCCCAGTATTTCACTGGTTTTTCCAAATGTTGTGCAGCAAACTTTAAACGAGCTTCAACATTTTTTTCAACCTTTTTTCAGCAATGGAGTCTTGCGTGGTGAGCATGCATGTGTGTGTGTGTGTGCATACAGGCCATGGCGGTGGAGTGCATTACTTACTGTTTTCTTTGAGACAACAGTACCTGCTAATTCCAGGTCTTTTTGAAGCTCTCCACAAGTGGTCCTTGGCTCTTGGACAACTCTTCTGATTATTCTTTTCACTCCTCTGTCAGAAATCTTGCGAGGAGCACCTGATCAAGGCAAATTTATGGTGAAATGATTGTCTTTCCACTTCCGTATTATGGCCCCAATAGTGCTCACTGGAACATTCAGAAGCTTAGAAATGTGCCTGTAACCAATGCCATCGTTATGTCTTGCAACAATTAGGTTGCGACGGTCTTGAGACAGCCCTTTGCTTTTACCCATCATGAGATGTGTCTTGTGTGACACCTTGGCAATGACACCTTTTTGTAGGCCATCAGTTGGGACTGAACCAGCTGATATTAATTTGCACTGACAAGGGGCTGGATTGCTTTTTAATTACTGATAGATTTCAATTGTTGTCTTGGCTTTCCATGCCTTTTTGCACCTCCCTTTCTTCATGTGTTCAATACTTTTGCCCTGTGTCATTTCACATTATTACACATAACTTAATTTCTGAACGTATTTTTGTTTTTTGGTTTCTTTGTATGTATGGATTACTTGGGTTGTTACCAACATCTGGTGAAAATGTCATGTCAATAGTACCTTTGGAAATATATTTACTGAGAAAAATGGTGACGTGTTCAATACTTATTTCACCTGCTGTATATATATATATATATAGAGTTATAGATTTTTAAGCTATACTTTCTCTAGTCAAGACAGGTCAAGTGTTGCAGGGTATCTAGGTGAAATAACTAGGCCCATTAGTCGGTCAGCAGAAGACCATTTGATTGTCAGTCACTTGTCTTGCAAGGTAACAGCACCACCCATATAGCCGCAGTGCAATGTTGACTTTCTGATGCAGGAACCTAGATTTCTTTTGAGGTAATTTTTTTGACTGATGCAGTCCCACTCTTATATATATGTTTTAGTTTAATTGGATAGAGAGGAAAGTAAGGAGGAGAGGGCATGTCAGCAAGGCTTGGGCCAGATTCGAACCCATGCCGACATTGTGTGCACTGTAGACTGCGGTGCTAAACCACTGGACCATCCCAGGCCACGTTATTATCTTTCGACATACAGTGCCAAATCATATTTGGAATGAAAGATATCTTGTCAGTTTGTTTGGGTCCTCGGGGGAGGATGACATGGCATGACATGATGAGTGTTCACCCCCCTGGACTTTTTCCACATGTTGTTGTGTTACAGCCGGACTTTAAAATAGATTTAATTCAAATTTTTTGAGGTGCACAAAATACCCCATAATGTCAAAGTGAAAATTATGTTTTAGAAATGTTCACAAATCAATTAAAAATTAAAAGCTGAAATGTCAGTATTTGCCCCCTATACTGTGGCACTAAAATTAGCTCGAATGCAAAAATGTTTCAACAAGTCTCTTAAAAAGTTGAACTGAGTCCATCTTTTAAAGTCAGCAACACAACAATATGTGGAAAAAGTCCAGGGGGGTGAATACTTAGCCAAGACACTGTAGCTGGCAGAAATGCAAACTGCTTCAGCTGCCTGTGTATGTCTCAGACCGAGGTAAATAGCCATAACATCAACTGTCCAGGTATACTGTAGGAAGCAGCAGTTCCACTCTTTGGTGCTTCAGCACAGGATGTCATACAGTATGAATGAGGACCACATCCAGAGCCATGTCATCATCCCCCGAGGACCCAAACACAATCACACACTGATAGGTGTTCATTCTTAATAGAACACAACGTGAGCTGAGAAGATATATTCCATTTCAAATTTGATTGGCATGGCCAAGATTCAAGCTAGTCACGTTATTATGTCATTGTGTTATTGCTTTTGTACGGTTTAACACCGACAGATAAATAATAAATATAAATGTTACTCTGTTAGATTCTAGATCAGTCTAGAAACAGAGTGCCAGTCACAGTCTCACACTGCTGTCAGTGGCTTAAATTAATTAGCACGTCGCCATTCAAGGTTGCAACTATTACCATGAGTCCAAGGACATTTGTCACTTAAGACATTCATCCTCGCCTTTTTGGTTCTGCTGCCTGTGTTCCTTCACCACATGTTGCGATATTTGGAGGGTTTTTTGCCCAGCCATCACCCCCCGTCATCGGAGGACTTAAGTACTTTATTTGTTTTTATTTTTTATTTTTAACAGTTATTACAAATAAATGTTATCTACTATATATATGTATATATATATATATATATACAAGGACTTTATTAGGAACTTTATTAGGAACACCTGGACACCTTCTCATGGTGGAGGTGGTATATATATATATATATATATGTTGTTATTATTATTATTATTATTATTATTATTAATAATAATAATAATAATAATAATTTAGATATTTACATTATTACATTTTTGAGATATTGCTCCATGGTTGTTGAGATGTTGCTCCATGGTTGTTGAGATGTTGCTCCATGGTTGTTGAGATGTTGCTCCATGGTTGTTGAGATGTTGCTCCATGGTTGTTGAGATATTGCTCCATGGTTGTTGAGATATTGCTCCATGGCTTCCAGAGCACCTATTCACTGACATCATCTCTTTAGCTTCCGAAACTCACCCTTTTCACCACGTCCGAGAGTCTTTCAGAGGAGCAGAATTTCTGTGTTTACAGACTTGTGATTTTTCAGACAAAACTTACGTTGGTATAATTACAACAAGCGGCCACCATAACAACAATCAACCATAATAGAAGTGTTTATTAGGATCTCTTGTTCAAGATAGTACTTTCCTTTTGTGAATTGATCATGTACAGACTTTTTACCAGCTGTTTAAAGGCGTTAAAGGGTTAACAGAGCTTTCCAACCAGTCTGGTGTCGTTGGAGAGTTGGAGAGTTGCTTAGGTGATGTGTCTCTAAAACAGAGGTTAGTATTCACTGATGTGCCAGACTCCTTGTAGAGCTCGGGGCAACAGGTTACCGAGGTGATTAACACCCATGGCTAACCTTAACCCTCTAACCCTAACCTTAACCCCTAACCCCTAAACCTAACCCTAATCCTAACCCCTAACTCTAACCCCTAACCCTTACCCTAACCATAACCCTAACTCTAACCCTAACCCTAACCCCTAACCCTAATCCCCACCCTAACTCGCAGCTAAAGGCGCTGTCCGTGGTTCTGAATGTTCTTTTGTGGTGGGGAGGTAGACAGCGGAGGCCTGTTGGGATCTTGGAGAGGTTTTTTTCAAACGAGTCAGCTTTGCAGAGGTGACTCCCTGGCTGCTGAAACATGAAGTAGCGATGGTTTTCCCTGTCCCTCTCATGAGGGACTTTGTTTCATTTTTTGCTTTCAAGTCGTTGTGCAGCACCACGCCCCTTCTCGTTGTGCAGTACCACGCCCCTTCTCGTTGTGCAGTACCACGCCCCTTCTCGTTGTGCAGTACCACGCCCCTTCTCGTTGTGCAGCACCATGCCTTCTCGTTGTCGTTTCGTTTGGTCCCAGCCAACTCCAAGTGCAGTCTTTTATTTTTTCCTTTTGCATGCACAGCATATTTGTATTCTTTATATATATTTTGTAAACAAACCAACGTTTTAAAATAAATTAATTTTTGTATGTTTATAAAAAAAAAATTCGCCTATCGGACTAGTCATCTTTCAGTCACTGACTGTTGTGTGTTGGACAAAGTAGTTTCAATGTAGTGGTTCTCAAACTAGCTTTAGTTTGACAAACTATGTCTCTCTCAAGGGTAACTTTAGTGTAGTTCAACTTCTTTCCTTATATATCCGTTTATACTGTATATATAAAGAATGCAAAAAGTAATTGTCCATTTAGTTACAGTGCCTATAGAAAGTCATCATACCCCTTTGAAATAGTTACTATATTTGTCGTACAGCCTGAAATCAAAACCCATTAAAAAAAAAACTTTGGGAAAAAAAGGCGACAGTTCTGAAAATTTATAAAAAATGAAAAACAACAATAACGGGGTTGGAAAAGTCATCAGTCCCCTGATTTAATACTTTGTAGAGCCACCTTTTGCTGCAATTACAGCCATCAATTACAGCCATCTGTTTGGATATGCCTCTACTAGCTTTGCACACCTAGATTGGAGAATATTTGCCCATTCTTCCTTGCAGAATTGTTCGAGTTCAGTCAAATTCTGTGGTGAGCGGCGATGGACTGCTCTCTTCAAGTCCATCCACAGATTTTTTATCGGATTTAAGTCAGGGCTCTGACTTGGCCACTCAAGGACATTCACCTTTCTATCCTTAAGCCACTGCGTTGTTCTTTTGGCGGTATGTTCAGGATCGTTGTCGTGTTGGAAGGTGAATGACCTGCCCGTCTTCAGCTGTCTAGCAGAGGGACGCAGGTTATCCTCAAGAATTTGGGTGTACTTGGCAGCATCCATTTTCCCTTCAATCCTGACCAATTGCCCAGTCCCCGCTGAAGAGAAACATCCCCACAACATAATGTTGCCACCACCATGCTTCACAGTAGGTATGGTGTGTTTTGGGTGGTGTGCTGTGTCTGGTTTTCGCCAAACATAGCGCTTGGAGTTCAGTCCAAAAAGTTCAATCTTAGTCTCGTCTGACCATAAAACCTTTTTCCACATGGCAACAGAATCTTCCAGGTGTGTTTTTGCATAGCACAAACGAGACTGAGTGTGGCACTTTTCAGAAAAGGCTTCTTTCTTGCTACCCTGCCATACAGGCCAGCTTTGTGTAAAGCTTGTGAGATTGTTGTCACATGCACAGACAGACCAGTCCCAGCCATAAAGACTTGTAAGTCCTTCAAAGTTGCCTTTGGCCTCTTGGTAGCTTCTCTGATCAATGTCCTCCTGGCTCGGTCATCCAGTTTGGACGGACGGCCTGATCTAGGCAAGGTGTTGGTGGTGCCATACGCCTACCACATCTTAATGATGCTCTGAACGGTACTCAGAGGGATAGCTAAAGCCTTCAAAATCTTTTTGTAGCCTTCACCTAACTTGTGCCTTCCTACAACTTTATCCTGGAGGCCTTTTGAAAGTACTTTTCCAACCATGGTGAATTCTTTGCAGAACCACGCACTTCTAGTAGTGGAATCCTCAAGAAACAGCTGGTTTTATTCTGAAGTAATCAAAACCACTACAATTGATGTCAGGTGGGGGGCAATTAGCCTGGTGTTTGATCTGGAAGTTGATTGGTTGCACCTGAGCAAGTTTATAATGGTATACTCTAAGGCAGCGTTTCCCAACCGCTGTGCCGAGATCGTTGGGTGTGCCGTGAGAAATTATCCAATTTCACTTTTTTTTTATTAACATTTATTAATTATTATCTGCAAATAATATGCCATTGTCGAGTGTCTGTGCTGTAATATAGTGACTGGCAGAGTAATGTAATATTCGTCCGGGTGGCAGCAGGTAGCTAATTGCCTCGTTCCTTCTTAGAGACAAGAGAATTAGTGACGCGTGCGACAGGTCGTGGTGACAGTGATGGAGAAGTTTTTAAAAAGGAAAAATGCTAACTCCGAACTGGGCCCTGGACAAGATTCTGACCCAGGTGAAGTACCAGGCCCTAGTATGAGTGGTGGTAAAAAGAAAGCAAAGACGGTGAGCTCGAGGCAATACAGCGAAAGCTATCTTTCGTTCGTATTTACTTTCACCGGGGATGAGACTACACCGACTCCATTATGCTTGGTGTGTGGCGAGAAGCTGTCCAACAGCGCCATGGTGCCAAGCAAGCTTAAACGCCATCTCCAAACGAAACACCCGTCGCTTCAAAACAAGCCGATGGACTATTTTGTTCGCCTGCATGAAAACACAGAGAAACAGGCAACTTTTATGAGGAAAAACCACAAAGGTAAATGAGAAAGCCCTCAAAGCTAGTTACCTAGTTGCTGAACCCGTAGCTAAATCAAAAAAAGTCCCACTCTGTGGCAGAGACGTTAATACTACCTGCCTGCAAAGCCATTCTCAACGAGATGCTCGGCCCTGACGCGGTTAAAGACAGAGCTAAAGTCCTGCTCTCAGATAACACAATTGCCAGGCGTATTGATGACATGTCTACAGACATCGAAAGTCATGTTTCGGGAAAGATACGCATCAGTAGGAAATTTGCGTTGCAACTTGATGAGTCTACGGATATTATTGTATCAGGCTACAGAGTGTCATTTTGTAACATTTTTGGTTGGTGGTGTGCCGCAAGATTCTTTCAATGTAAAAAATGTGCCGTGGCTCAAAAAAGGTTGAAAAACACTGCTCTAAGGGGCTGATCACTTAACCTAACCAGGTATTTCACGAATTAATTTTTAATAATTGTCCAGAATTTTTATTTTCACTTTGACGATGAGGGTTATACATACAGCTCAAAAAAGTTAGATTTGATTCATTTTAATTTCCAGGGTGTAATGTGACAAAAGGTAAAGATTTCACAGGGTATGATGACTTTCTATAGGCACTGTATATACATTCAACACTGGCAACAACACTTCAACACTGGCAACATGGGCTTACATCCTTGGAAATGTGCTCCACTCACACAGCGCTGAGTGATATTGAAGATGACTCTCTATCTCTCTCTCTCTCTCTCTCTCTCTCTCTCTCTCTCTCTCTCTCTCTCTCTCTCTCACTCACTTTCTTTGTGTTCCCAGAACCTCAGGCCAGCTGCTCTTTAAGTTGCTGTGCTCGCAGAGAATTGGCATTTCAATCAATTGTAGTGATTTACCTTAGGTAGCTCCTCTCAGCTCTCTGTGTTACTGACATTCCCTTTGTGTGTGTGTGTGTGTGTGTGTGTGTGTGTGTGTGTGTGTGTGTGTGTGTGTGTGTGTGTGTGTGTGTCCACATGTGTGTGCAAGTCTACAATGCTACAGTAGTAACAACTGTTTATACAACAATACTATTGCTGTATTTTTCCCACTGCAGAAATAACTGAGACATAGCTATGCTTCCTGTCAGTATATGTTGATGAATAATGGAATGATGTGTCTTAGTGCTGTGTTGAATCAGAACTTTGCTTTGGGGTCAGTACTGCTGTGCTGAATGTGATATTGGCTTGTGTGTTTCTGTCAGAGAGCAGGGCTGCTGATGTCTGCGCTACGCCAGGGCTGTTTTGAAGGGCTTGAAAGGTTGCTCTCCGAAATGCAGCACTGCATATTCAGTGTGTGTGTGTGTGTGTGTGTGTGTGTGTGTGTGTGTGTGTGTGTGTGTGTATTTGTGTTTGTTTCGGTGTCAGTGTATGTGTGTTTGTTTAGGTGTGTGTGTGTATGTGTGTGTGTGTGTGTGTGTGTGTGTGTTTGCGTGTGTGTGTGTGTGTGTGTATTTGTTTCGGTGTCAGTGTATGTGTGTTTGTTTGTGTGTGTGTGTGTGTGTTTGTATGTGTGTGTGTGTGTGTGTGTGTGTGTGCAGAGGCGATGTGGGGTTGAGGAAAGTAGAAGAGGTGTGAAATTGAACAGATGTTCCCCTCTACAAGCAGACATCCCTCACATAACATCATAATGTTTTAGCTGCATGCTGAAGGGTGCTGGGGTTCATTGAAGAGCAAACAGAGCCAGGAAATAGGGATCTTGTGGGGCTGTTGCTGGGGTTCTAGACTCAATTTATGTCTGCAATTAACTCAACAAAGCATGGAGCTTTCACAGAATAACATTTCATCTGCACCAGGAGGTATAATTTGATTTGAATTAATATACAAAAAACAACAATGGTATTTAGATTTAGAGTGCTCTTTCGTTGGTATTTTCCTTGTGGATGTGTGAGATATCCTCAAAAGTTCCATTATGCAATGGGTTCATGAAAACAAGCATTGTGATTGCTATTTGTCAAATATTATCTATAGCATTTTTTGCTAGTAATATTCTGATGACATAAATAGAGCTAAAATGTAACATTAAGGTTCGTTGGCTAGCCAACATAACTCAGTTCAGTAGTAGCTACTGTAAGCTTGTTGAGACCAGGCCTTCCTAGTTTGGCAAGCCTTGTGAAAACCTTTGCAGAAAGTAGCTACAAAGCGGTAGAAACCGGTTTGAAATTAGAGACGCCTGGCCACACGTCAAATAACTAACCTAATGCCTTCATCGACTAGATTTTGTGTATAGAGCACACTTCTGGCAAAAACAGAATTCAAACCCTTCAGGTTTTCTTCAAATTTCTTCAATGTTGCAAGCTAGCATAGGCAACAACTCTCTGCAAAATACCCTACCCAGTCGGAAAAGAGTCAAGGCGACACACATAACGACAAGCAACCATCTACGGCCATGTGGGGGAGGGTCTTGGAATGTAACATCCAATGAAATTGCGAGCACATTCTCCCATCGCTCTGTCCAGGTTCAATCCAAGCCAGATCTCCAGACCTCCAAAAGAGGCGTGAGAACAATGTGATTTGGAGGTGTGGCTACGCGACACAAAGTAGCAGCTAATGTACCGGCTAGGTGTGTCACATCTAATTAAAAATACTGTCTGTAGTTACTTAGCAAAGATCTTTTGGGATTTTTTGGCAAGATGTTTTGTTTACATCTCTGTTGCGCGGGTGATTGAAACACATGTCACTTGTGTCACAGTTTGATGATGCTGCAGGGCACTCCGAACTAATACATCTTTCTACTCAGTGCACTACAGGTACATAGTTCCCTGGGCAGGTTCACCCAGTGCAGTGTGTACCAGGATTATCCCTATGGATTGGAACGCAGCCAAAGCCTACAGTAATGTGTGTGTGAAGTGCATGTGTTGCACCAGCCCCCTCGACTCTGCCTTTCTCCCTCCCACTCCTCAGCACTGGTAGTGGCACTGTTACATATTGTGAATAGAAAAACAGCTCTTAATTTGGCAGTTTAATCAATAATGGTGCAGAAATTGTATGACGGTGTTGAAAAAGCACACCATGGGCATTTTCAAGATCAAATCCTGCAGGGTTACTGTATTACTGTTATACTACCCAACCCTAGTACATATCTATTGAATCTTGGCGAATATAACTTCTAAATGCCCTATGAGCTTAGTTCAACTATATTACCCCACCAAAACCGAAACATAAGCATGTTTTACTCTAATGTACAGTGCACTCCATAAGTAATGGGACAGTAAAACATTTGTTCTTCTTTTGGCTCTATATTCCAAAAGTTTGGATTTGAAATTGAACAGTTCCTATGCGGTATACAATGCCATTGTAAACAATTGTAATTGTAAACAAACACTGTATAGCTTCAAAACATGGTTAAAGCTGTCACTTTGATCTCATCGATGATCTGTCCCTCTATGAGTTTGAGAGTGGTTACATTTCTTCAGCCCTATCCCTCACCTCTTTACCAAAATAAGTGGTGGGGTGACCACTTTGTTATTTTTTGATTCCCAGATTGCCCCTTTAAGGTGAGATTAAAAAAGCCAATGACATTTCCATTACCTTCTGTCATTTCCCTCCCATATTTACTCAAGAAGAAAATCCCTATAGGAATTGGTGATTTTTCAAATACAATCCTATATTCCTATCCTCACAATTCTACAGGATTTTGGACACATCTTGGACACATCTTGGACACATCTTTCCTATTGGAAATCAAAAGTAATCATTTTGGATCCTATAGGTTTTTGATCAGTCTTAAAGGGTGTTGTTACTCTAATCAGAATCCTATTCGAACAGATTTTCTTAATTGCCATTTGAAAACAAACAACAACAAAAAAACACAGTATGACAAATTAACCAAAAACTGGAGAGATTCTCCCTTAAAAGATGACAGATTATGGTATTGTGGACGTTTGTTTAATTTCTTAACTGCCTTTGAGAACTGTTTCGTGAGAACTTGGAAATACCATGGATATACTGGCTAGCTCTCTGCCTATTCAATTCCAACCTATGCAGAAGATGACGCTACGTAGCTAGCTAAGTAAGTTTCATTTAGCATTTCTTAACCAACAGCTAACTGTAAGCAATCGTTTTGATATCTATTATTATAATGTCAGTAATCTTGTAACGTATATACACACACTGACATTAATGTAGCTGTAGCTAGCTCATGCATAGTAAGCTGCGGACTTGCACAGTTATCTAGTTAAACATAGCTACAACTTCCGGAGGGGTTTACAGAGAGACTCACCAAGTGAATACCTCCAGTAAATTACTAGTATGGAATCTGTTGGTGTCATCTGTCATCTCTCTTTCTCCCTTCTCCCTCCCACCAGGGAGCAAGATTTGTATTATACTTATTATTATTATTATTATTATTATTAATAAACCTTTATATAGCCAGGGGGTCCTACTGAGATTGATGTCTCTTTTGCAGAGGAGCCCTGCTTACAACCATAAAAAAATCATAAATCTCCATAAAAAATTACAAACATACAGTTAATTATCTACAAATCGATTACAAAGTCAACGCACACAGTATAATCAATTAAAACATGTACATTCGTTGGATGACAGGTCCTTTAACAGATGGTCTTGTAGCTATATCATTTACTATTCATTAAACTAAATTACTATTACTAATTAATTTGTACTACTTGTTTTTATTTCTCCAATATTTACTTACCTTTAACTTGGACCTTTGGGGCCGGGGATAGGGCTGCACAAGATAGTACTGGGTAGAGGGGACATTGCCGGTTCCCCGCTATATAAATAAAACCCATTGAAATCCTATAGGATTCTGAAGGATTACAAAAAGCAATCCAATTATAAGCCAATAGATCAGATATATTCTATACTGTAGGATTCTATTCTATGGAATAATCCAATTCTACAGAATAATCCAATCAAATCTAACTGGATTTTCTGTTTTTAGTCAGAAACAAAGGCTTGACTTAGACTGTTGTTTTGTCACCCACTGTCAAGGAGCTATATGTTGTGTTGCCTACGCCCCTTGAATCCCCTTGAACTAGGTCCCACTCCTCTACCATTTTATTGGTTTTGCAGCTCTCGGTTACATGCATCATGTGGACGTGTGTAGTGTGTGACTTCCTTTTCAAGGGTTGATGGAAAGAGGAGCCCTCCATCCTCTAATGAGATTGCTATGGGTATAGATGCCTTTCATACCTTTCCTGACTTCATCCTCTAATGAGATTGCTATGGGTATAGATGCCTTTCATACCTTTCCTCACTTCATCCCCCCCAAAAATCGGTTTGATGTTTCATACTCTTTAGCTCTCTAATATGTTTTTGTCTTCGTTGTGAGGCTGAGCAGATTCACAATAGGGAGCCTTGTCTGGTAAGAGAGTGCCCTGCACAGTGGAGCTAATTCACTATTTAACTCACTGCTGTTTCATCCCTTATCTTCGGGAAAGAGCCCACACATCCAGCCAGGGTGATTAGCAGAAGACATGTGTTCTCCTCTGCACGTGAGGCCAACCACTGTGTGCTAGCCTAGGTTAGCCCAGCCCAGCCCAGCCCAGCCAAAGCAGGCAAGTTGAACCGCCGTGTGCTAGCCTAGCTTGGCGTTGCCCAGCCAAAGCAGACATGCTAATTGTGAGTCATCTGCGGTTCTCATCATGCCCAGAGAGCATGTGAGATATCGGCTCTGAAATAGTGTTCCCTCTTGTCAACCCTGCCTAGGCTGATAACACTTCAAACCCATTGCTCACAAGGCTCTTTTCAACTGGCACCCATTAGGCTGTTTTACCTGCAGCGTTGCTGCGGCTTTCACATCTGTGGAGAGAAATGATACACAGGTCCTTCAACAAAATGAAAGACATCTCTCAACCCCACCCGTGAATGACAGCAACGAACCCATTTAAATGCATTAGGATTATGGAATGGGGGGGAGTGAGGATTGGTTGAAAACAATTGGCTGAAACAATTGGTTTCCACGTAAAGGCTTACTTCCTCAGACACAGAAGAAAAAAAAAAACGACTGGCTTTTTGAACAAACAGGATTTCATGCTTTGAGTTAGTTCCTGTCGTCACTTTTAATTCTTTAATCCCTGCAAAGGAAAAGGGGGAACACGACAACGCCGCTGTCTTCTGCCTTGTTTGTTTGAAAAATGGCAGCAAGCAGCAAAGTGGTTGAAGAACAGTCTTACCTTTCTTGCTTGGAAGGAGAGAAAAAATATGTGAGATTCTCCCAAAAAAGCTTTGTGAGTTATTCATGTTGTTGTGTAAGCGGGTGGAAGCCTTTCATCTCAGAAGTGTCTCTGCCTTAAGTCAGATCTAATGGGGATTTGTAATGGCCTGTGGTGTGGGAATGGTTGTTAGATGGTTCTGCCATCTTCCTCTCTGGTCCAGAGGCTACATCAGTCAGATCATAACAATCTGGGCAAGGAAGGGAAATGGATTAGTGCCAGGAGGGATGAGTAGGGGATGAGTAAGACATCCACAAGAGAGCCTCCTCAAGCCAATAGAGAACACTAAACGTCCGTCGCAACAGCATGAGCTGTACTGTTGAGGAATTTAATATACAGTAAATGAACCACCACCAAGGCAAGATTCCAGGCTGGGAAACATGTGTTAATAATTCCTCATGTTAGCAAGTGTTTGCATAATTACTTCCTAACCTTGGATGAAATGAATTCCCTAACATGCCTGCATCAGAATCAGGCACAGCTTTAACTTTAACTTGATTCATCAAAGCTCCAGCCTGAACTCAGAGTGACGATGGCACAATGTAAGCTCCCTTACTACTCAATCGCGCACTATACTGTGCAGCTACCGTAGCGTCAAGATATTGCATAATTGAAACGCGTAAACCAGAGAAGGCCAGAATAATTTGCCAAATTGGTCTGTAATTCAGTGTAGTAATTGAGTGTAACAAGGTCATTAGCTGTGCCTCATACTGTACAAGTCATACTATAGGAGAATTAGCCACCAGCTGTTTTTAGCTGTTCCATAAACTAGCTGATTAGCATGCATGCGGGGGAGGGGGGGGGGGGGGGGGGGGGTGGTGGTACATTAGGGGTTAGTTTTGCAAGGGGTTTTAAGTTTGTCATTTGAGGAAGGTAATGAGAAACACACAGTCCCTCTCTCATTCTGCAATATGTTTTAAGGGGTTGGAGAGAGCAGGTATTAGACTGGATATCTAGTCACATCCATGTTAAGCGATTTAGTCCCAACCATTGCGTATGTTTTGAAAACGCTAAGTAGGGAACAGGGGGACACGTGTGTTTGATACCATTCCTTATTCCGTTCCATGCATTACGAGAGCCTGCCCTCTGATTGCTACCTCCACCAGCCTCCAAGTAGGGAAGAAGATTGATACAGGGGCCACCAGAGACATGCACTCACCGGCCACTTTATTAGGTACACCTGTTCAACTGCTCAAATATCTAATCAGCCAATCACATGGCAGCAACTCAATGCATTTAGGCATGTAGATGACCTGCTGAAGTTCAAACCGAGTATCAGCATGGGGAAGAAAAGTGATTTAAGTGACTTTGAACGTGGCATGGTTGTTGGTGCCAGACGGGCTGGTCTGAGTATTTCAGAAACTGCTGATCTGCTGGGATTTTCACGCACAACCATCTCTAGGGTTTACAGAGAATGGTCCAAAAAAGAGAACATTTCCAGTGAGCGGCAGTTCTCTGTGCGAAAATGCCTTGTTGATGCCAGAGGTCAGAGGAGAATGGCCAGACTGGTTCGAGATAATAGAAAGGCAACAGTAACTCAAATAACCACTCTTTTACAACCAAGGTATGCAGAAGACCATCTCTGAACACACAACACGTCAAACCTTGAAGCAGATGGGCTACAGCAGCAGAAGACCACACCGGGTGCCACTCCTGTCAGCTAAGAACAGGAAACTGAGGCTACAATTCGCACGGGCTCACCAAAATTGGACAATAGAAGATTGGAAAAACGTTGCCTAGTCTGATGAGTCTCGATTTCTGCTGCGACATTCAGATGGTAGGGTCAGAATTTGCCGTAAACAACATGAAAGCATGGATCCATCCTGCCTTGTATCAACAGTTCAGGCTGGTGGTGGTGGTGTAATGGTGTGGGGGATATTTTCTTGGCACACTTTGGGCCCCTTAGTACCAATTGAGCATCGTTTAAATGCCACAGTCTACCTGAGTATTGTTGCTGACCATGTCCATCCCTTTATGACCACAGTGTACCCATCTTCTGATGGCTACTTCCAGCAGGATAACGTGCCATGTCACAAAGCTCAAATCATCTCAAACTGGTTTATTGAACATGACAATGAGTTCACTGTACTCCAATGGCCTCCACAGTCACCAGATCTCAGAGCACCTTTGGGATGTGGTGGAACGGGAGATTTGCATCATGGATGTGCAGCCGACAAATCTGCAGCAACTGCGTGATGCCATCATGTCAATATGGACTAAAATCTCTGAGGAATATTTCCAGCACCTTATTGAATCCATGCCACAAAGAATTAAGGCAGTTCTGAAGGCAAAAGGGGGTCCAACCCAGTACTAGCAAGGTGTACCTAATAAAGTGGCCGGTGAGTGTGTACGTAATTCATTCTGTGGGAGGCAGAGTCTCATTTCTTTGTAGAAATATATTTCTCTGTGTGTCATGACATGATAGACAACCCCATAGACCACACACCTCCAGCGGCCATCCATTCAGTGTCCTTGGATTTGCCTCGGGCGTCCCATTCATTTTGGAGGCCTATGCCACTTAATTCCCCTCATACTGTACATGCTGAGGTGTGAGGGTTGATGATGGCATGCTTGCTCACCATCTCCTTCATGCAAGCCAGCAGCTGCAGGCTACTGCTGTCTCTGGAATACTAACGGACATAGTACTGGTGCTGCACATGACCAGGGTTCTAACCCAGGACTATTGAACAAGGTGGCGCTGGATTGCATTATCCAAACCCGGCTCACGTTTATTCATGTAAAAATGCATTACAAAATACTGCTAAAATGCTGAATGAACGGAGGAACGTAACAATGCTTTTGCTTTTAACAGCGTCGTCATTGGCGATCAAAGTTAGTTACTCTATCATTACTAAGTATATCGTTTAATTTGCCTTGAAATATTTACATAGTGGCGGAGCCATGTTGACCAGGTGATGCAATACCCCTCTTACATTCTTTGGGGAGAACCCTGATGACCAAAACCTGCAGAGAGATTTTAAAGGCTGTGAGAAGTATGTTATGGATATAGTCCTTATGAAGGATATCTGGAGGCTGCAGAAATGTCCATTCGTAAATAAAAATGAATATTGTCCCCCTCATGTTTCATGATTACTGGCTCATACAACATTGGTATGAGAAGTGTTGAGCATGAGTGATTGTGAACTTTGTGTATCAATGTGTACCAGTTATAGATCCAGTACACCTTATTTAAGATTGCCAGTTACACAATGTGCCAGTGCGGTGAAAAATATTGTAAGACCCTTGACATTACACACATTTAGCTCCAGTCAATCAGGAAGATGCACAGATGTTAGCGGATCATTAGTATATTAACATGTTTACAGCCCTGCTGTTGTTTCCCGGCATTGAAAATCCAGCCCAGTCCTTATTTTTCCCCAGACTGGAAATGGCTGCAGAGTGAACCCTCTGGCTCCTTCTACAGTATCTATGCAGAGTGAACCCTCTGGCTCCTTCTACAGTATCTATGCAGAGTGAACCCTCTGGCTCCTTCTACAGTATCTATGCAGAGTGAACCCTCTGGCTCCTTCTACAGTATCTATGCAGAGTGAACCCTCTGGCTCCTTCTACAGTATCTATGCAGAGTGAACCCTCTGGCTCCTTCTACAGTATCTATGCAGAGTGAACCCTCTGGCTCCTTCTACAGTATCTATGCAGAGTGAACCCTCTGGCTCCTTCTACAGTATCTATGCAGAGTGAACCCTCTGGCTCCTTCTACAGTATCTATGCAGAGTGAACCCTCTGGCTCCTTCTACAGTATCTATGTGACGCTTCATTACCCTGTGTCCTGAATGCTGAGGACGTCCAGCTGCCGCTGTGCAGCCTGGGTAATCATCTCCAGAGGCAATGCCTTGGAGGATGCCACTTTCTCACACACACACACACACACACACACAAACACACACAAACAGCCTAGGCATTAATAATGCAGCGGGGAACCAAGCTGACAGCAGCAATAGCAACACAGCAACGCCTCTCAAACTAGTTCAAACGCGAGCGGCAGCAATACACACACAATGGGTGCTGGTGGTGTCACTCACCCCCAACAGCCACGGTGGGATAATTGCATGGCTCACAGTCTCTCTCTGGGAGAAAAACATTGCTCTTTTTAAATTACTTCTGAGAACTTCACATAAAGTTAAAGGTATGGAGGGTTGGGGGGGGGGGGGGGACAGCCTCATCTCCAGAGGATTAGGTGTGACATTAAAGATAACTTTAATTCCCACTGTTCTCCAGCAAGGAGATTAGGATGATCAGCCACTGTCTGAAACCCCCCCTCCTTACTTCAATGCTCCCAGGTAGGCAGGGGGTCTATTGCCAGAGGTCAGGCACCAAACCTAAATCCACATCAAAAGGAGCCCGCATCGATCTGGACAGAGCACCTTGTTAGAGAATTGGTGTCTTTATCCTTTCTCTCAGTCGTCGGTAACATCTATGGTGCAGCGTCTTTCTGTCTTGACTTTGGAAGCAGGGATTTATTGATTTAGTCGTAGTTTCTCTCATCACAGACTGAGTGAATGTGTAGGAGTGGATAGGGTAGGGGTTCTGTTGAGCCCCGAGGCGGTCTGAGGATGACAGTCTTTCCTCAGAAACACGTTCTTTGAGATGGTGGTGGGATGTGATCTGACCCATTCACCTGCAGGGAAGGGCTCCGATCGAAGCTGGGAATGATTCCTGAACTCATTAGGAAATAATGAATGAGCAAATGGTTTGTTTATGTGAAAGGGTTAGGGTTAGGGTTAGGTTTAAGAAGTTAAAATTAGCATTTTGCCCTCTCACTTGAACCCTCCTCTGGAAAGTAGAGAGCAAAGTTGTAAGTCAGCGGTTGCCGGAGTAACGGAGATTTTGGAGAAACAATATTTTACTCGGTGCAGTCCTTGTCCCCCTGCCACTGTTTCCACTGGCGTTGACACATAAAGCAGGGCACTGTCACAGTGATTAAGTGCTCTCTGCGCTCGGAGCTGGCCAGTGGAAGTGCTTTAAATCGCCTCCCCAGATCCATCATAGAGCTTCTTGAGAGTTCTCTGAAGTTCACCTTCAAAACTACTCTCCCTCACTTCACATCACCATCCCACACTGTCACTCAGGTTGTCAACACACACCCATGATCACAGGTCATTGACACACACACACACACACACACACACACACACAGGCACACACACACACACACGCACACACAGGCACACACACACACACACACACATACACACAGGCAAACACAGGCACACACGCACACACACACACACACACACACACAGCTTGTATAAACCGTTGTGCTTTGATGTACTGATGTGATGTGGCTGAGTAATGCTTAAAGCTCTAGCTTAACACTTAGCTCTCCCCAGAGGGGAATTGGCTGGCCTACTACTTTGTTAACAATGTGAAATGGGTGGGGTTGTGGCTTGTAAAAGTAACCAAGACCATTTCTGCTAACCCTAACCCTAACCCTAACCCTAACCCTTAAACAATTAGTTCAGATGTTGAATCGTAGCAACGGCTGAGGTTAATGTACATGGACCTGCACCATTAAGTTGTTTACACATCTCCTCTGGGAGCGGCAAGGGAGACACACACTGCACTCAGGTAGCCTCGTATCTCCCAACAAATTTGTTTTCAACCTCAACTTTTCAAGGTTGAAATGTTGATAAACTGTCTCCCTGGTTGCTTTGGCGCAATGCCACGGTTTTCTTTTTTTTCCACGTTGTTTATCCGAAATGAAGGGGGCCAATTCCCCACTCGCAGTGAGCAGCTTTAATGAATGCATCATAACACGTGTGAACAAATCTGCCTCTCATTTGAGTCACTAAAGACACCTCAGTGGGTAAACAGCTGTACATCCGTGTTCTGAGCTTTCGTTTCGCAGCTTGACAGACTTGGCTTTTATTTATAATACTTAGGAGACAGCTTATAAATGATGAGTGTTTTAGAAGATACAATGTGTGTTGTTAACCCTCATAGGTGCTCCTACCCAAAGTAGCAACCGACTATGAACATAGCTAAGGAAATGATACTACAGGGAAACGTGTTCATGTGGAATGTCGCTCTGGTCGGTAATGTTTCTTGACAGCCATGTAATCTCCTCGCTCCCGGCGTACCGGGTGCCATTGGAGAGAAAGTACTTTACGTGTGGCCGCCATGTTTGTGTTTGTTTCTCTCCTTCTCTCGTTGACAGCTTTATGAATGAGTGACGATGAAGTCCACGGGTCTTTCAACTGTGTTCTTGTACTCTTTTTTTTTTTTTTTTTTTTTCAATTTGAAAAACATGGTTTGTGTTATCGTAACACAACAATCTAAGTAAAGAATATGTGCCTGAGATTGTCATGCTCAAGTGAGTCATTTTCTCCTAACACGATAAAAACCAATGATTCAAGTCCTGCACCAACCACCTCTATCACAACACATATCGCAGATGTTGTCGTCAATTGTATGCATTTGTTGTGTTGTCAAGCTGTATTTTCTCGCTAACATGATTATCTCTAAGATTCAGAGAAACTCCTCTGCAGCAGTAAGTCACATACTGTAGGCAAATATAGGAGATGTAGACACTAACGTGGTGTGAAGGAAAATAATGGACTTACACTAGCACATCTTCCCACAAAGTTCAAAGCCTTGTGAGTCACTGGACGCCGCCCACCCCCAAAAAAGGATTATCATATCATTCACGATAATCACATATGAATACACAAATGTATATGTTTATATATATATATATATATATATATATATGGAGAAGTCCTGAATATACAGTGGGGGAAATAATTATTTGATCCCCTGCTGATTTTGTTAGTTTGCCTGATTACAAAGAAATGAGCGGTCTATAATTTTTATGGTACTTTTATTTTAACAAATAGAGACAGAATATCAACAAAGAAGTCCAGAAAAAACACATTATATAAAGTTATAAATTGATTTGCATTTGATCGAAGGAAATAAGTATTTAATCCCCTACAAACCAGCAAGAATTCTGGCTCATACAGACCGGTTATATGCCCATGAGGCACACAGATTACTCCTGTCACTTTAAGAAAGTACTCCTAATCTCTGCTTGTTATGGGTATAAAAGACACCTGTCAATAGAATCAATCTCTTCCATTCCAACCTCTCCACCACCATGGGCAAGACCAAAGAACATTCAAAGGACCTCAGGGTAAGAGTTGTAGACCTGCACAAGGCTGGAATGGGCTACAAGACCATCAGCAAGAAGCTTGGTGAGAAGGAGACAAATGTTGGTGTAATTATTAGAAAATGGAAGAAATACAAAATAACCATCAATCGCCCTCGGCCTGGAGCTCCATGCAAGATCTCGCCTCGTGGGGTAAGGATGATCATGAGAAGGGTGAGGGATCAGCCCAGAACTACACGGGAGGAGCTTGGTAATGATCTCAAGGCAGCTGGGACCACAGTCACCAAGAAAACCATTGGTAACACACTACACCGTAACAGATTGAAATCCTGCAGTGCCCGCAAGGTCCCCCTGCTCAAGAAGGCACATGTACAGGCCCATCTGAAGTTTGCCAATGAACACTTAAATGATTCAGAGAAGGCTTGGGAGAAGGTGATGTGGTCAGATGAGACCAAAATTGAACTCTTTGGCATAAATTCGACTCTTCGTGTTTGGAGGGAGAGAAATGCTGAATGCTACAATCGTAAGAACACCATCCCCACCATCAAACACGGAGGTGGAAACATTAGGCTTTGGGGTTGTTTCTCTGCTAAGGGTACAGGACGACTTCACTGCATTGAGGGGCCAATGGACGGGGCCATGTACCGTAAGATCTTGGACGAGAACCTCCTTCCCTCAGCCATAGCACTGAGGATGGGTCGTGGATGGGTCTTCCAGCATGACAATGACCCAAAACATACGGCCAAGGCAACAAAGGAGTGGCTCAAGAAGAAGCACACTAAGGTCATGGAGTGGCCTAGCTAGTCTCCAGACCTTAATCCTATAGAAAATTTGTGGAGGGAGCTGAAGCTTCGAGTTGCCAAGCAAAAGCCTTGAAACCTTCAGGATTTAGAGAGGATCTGTAAAGAGGAGTGGACCAAAATCCTTCCTGTGTGCAAACCTGGTGACCAACTACAAGAAACGTCTGACTTCTGTGCTTGCCAACAAGGGTTTCTCCACCAAGTACTAAGTCATGTTTTGCTTGGGGATCAAATACTTATTTCCTTCGATCAAATGCAAATTAATTTATAACTTTATCTAATATGTTTTTCTGGACTTTTTCTTTTGATATTCTGTGTCTATTTGTTAAAATAAAAGTACCATAAAAATTATAGACCGCTCATTTCTTTGTAATCGGGCAAACTAACAAAATCAGCAGGGTATCAAATAATTATTTCCCCCACTGTATATCGTTAAGATATATATTAACACTGGTTCTTCAGTAACTATTCAGTCATACATGTTTTAGAAGCCTAATAGGTTAGATTAGATTCTCAAACCAGGATGTGAAAATAGTAAGCCAAGGTAAGACAAACACCTAGGTACAGCTGGCCAATAGCGAACGCTGGGTGTCTTCACCTTCAAAGTGGGTTTAGGTTTTAAGGACTTCTCCTGAGTGAACAAAGTTCTTATAGAAGGTGACAGGAGCATGTGGCCAGCACAAAGTGATTACCTGTTTCCCTGTCACTTTAAAGTGATATGCTACATGTTCCACAGTCAATTCCCACCAGTTACCTGTGACAGCAAGAAATTGGCAAAGCTGAGACCCACAAAATGGGTTTTTCACTTGAAGTGGAGCGAGCGCTTCGAAGCCAGACTTCAAGTGAAATAAAAATCAGCAACATGGAGTCATTTAACTCCTTGCTTCCAGTAATCATCAGATTGTGACTATAGAAGAACATATGATGTTATTTAGTAAGGTTAGGGAGAAGGTTGTGAATATACTAGGACATACAGTATGGTGTTAAAGATATTATTTAGTAAGGTTAGGGAGAAGATGGTGAATATACTAAGACATATGTTGTGAAAGATGTTATTTAGAAAGGTTAAGGAGAAGGTGGTGAATATACTAAAACATATGTTGTGAAAGATGTTATTTAGTAAGGTTAAGGAGAAGGTGGTGAATAAATCACGACATATGTTGTGAAAGATGTTATTTAGTAAGGTTAGTGAGCTATGTTGTGAGTAGGTTTGTCTCAAAACAACCAATTAGCATGTATGGCCACATTTCTGTCCTGAAAAACCCTACCCTTGCATGAGACTAGCACTTACTGTAGAAGAATGAAGCAGTGCTGAGTTCTAGGTTGTTGTTGCACGTGTGGATATTGGGACACAGCCAAAATGTTCTTCTCAAGACAAAAGAAAAGATGTGCAACTGCTAGGGGGAAAAAAAACATATGTATGATTAATTTTGTTCTGGTTTGGTTCTGATACACCATAATGCAAAATGAAATGATCCACACGATGGTATGTAATATATATATACATATATATATATATGTGTGTGTGTGTGTAAATGTATAAATGTAATTTCGTTCTGTGTCAGCCATGCATTTCAGCATTATTTATATGTCTTATGTTTCCCACGTTCTCACGGGGTCCTGGAGGGAGGAAGGACAGCGGGAATTCATGCCCAGGGAAGCACTTTTTTCTCATTATCTTGTGGAACAGTTGCCTAGAGGAGCACAACTACGACGCTGCATCTTTACAAAACTGGGACAATTCAAAGGCTTTAACACACTTCAATGAATATGTATAATGGTAGAAGTACTTACGCCTTAATCATGGTTAACACTATAGCTCAGGATGTGGTTGCTGCGAATGCTATTTAGCAATTAGGCTAATATGTGTACGCGTTCTTGAACATGTGTTAAATCATGCACACTAATCCAATTATATAGATGTCTGAAGCTACAGAATGTCATAAAGTATTGATCCTGTACTTATTTGTTAAGGTGCCTCTATGTTTCCAACCCACTTTATAGTAGCACCTAACACCTAATCAGTTAGTAGTCGTATAGTAGCACCTAACCTAACACCTAATCAGTTAGTAGTAGTATAGTAGCACCTAACACCTAATCAGTTAGTAGTAGTATAGTAGCACCTAACCTAACACCTAATCAGTTAGTAGTAGTATAGTAGCACCTAACCTAACACCTAATCAGTTAGTAGTCGTATAGTAGCACCTAACACCTAATCAGTTAGTAGTCGTATAGTAGCACCTAACACCTAATCAGTTAGTAGTCGTATAGTAGCACCTAACACCTAATCAGTTAGTAGTCGTATAGTAGCACCTAACCTAACACCTAATCAGTTAGTAGTAGTATAGTAGCACCTAACACCTAATCAGTTAGTAGTAGTATAGTAGCACCTAACCTAACACCTAATCAGTTAGTAGTAGTATAGTAGCACCTAACACCTAATCAGTTAGTAGTAGTATAGTAGCACCTAACCTAACACCTAATCAGTTAGTAGTAGTATAGTAGCACCTAACCTAACACCTAATCAGTTAGTAGTAGTATAGTAGCACCTAACCTAACACCTAATCAGTTAGTAGTAGTATAGTAGCACCTAACCTAACACCTAATCAGTTAGTAGTAGTATAGTAGCACCTAACCTAACACCTAATCAGTTAGTAGTAGTATAGTAGCACCTAACCTAACACCTAATCAGTTAGTAGTCGTATAGTAGCACCTAACACCTAATCAGTTAGTAGTAGTATAGTAGCACCTAACCTAACACCTAATCAGTTAGTAGAACGTGGTGATGGGGGGGGAAGCCCTTTGAGCTCAATGTCACTTACTTAACTACTTTCACTCGTGTGTGTGTGTGTGGGGGGGGGTGGGGTATTAGTACTAAGAAAGGTGCTAAAGATATGATAGCAGTTACAGCATATGTTTAATATATTCATTTTAATGTCAGAGCCAGCACAAAAATATATTTAATACTTAAATAACAACATGCTGTTGTGTGGCACACCTGGATTTGTAAGCTAACAATGACCAGCAACGACCAGCAATGACCAGCAATGACCAGCAATGACCAGCAATGACCAGCATTGACCAGCATTGACCAGCATTGACCAGCAATGACCAGCTGACCACTGCAGCTCACTAACAAGCCAACCTTTCCCTGCCTGTGTTGTGCCTGTGGACGAACAGTCCTTCAAACTTGGCCTTGTCTTGGCAGAGAGACCTTGACTGGTGTTGTGCAAGTAGAGTCATTCTGGCTGCGCCACATGCTATTATTGACAGGTTAATAGCCACATAATATGCTACACTAGCATTGTTAACAATAGCGCTCATTTGGCCCTCATTCGGAATTCCACTAAAAGCCACTGAAGCTTCTGTGTTTTTTCCAACTGACACACACACACACACTCACACCACCCACAAGTAGTAGTAGAAGGGTTGTTTAATCTTGTATACAAATCAACAAAGGCTGTCTTGGTGTGAATCTGTTAATATGACGGGTGCAACTCACTTCCTCCCAGAGCCTCTGTCGGGGCGCGACAGACGTCTGTGTATCAGCTGTCAACCTTTCAACTTCCCGGACACTTCCAATACTTGCATGCAAATGAGCAATTTGGCAGCTCTGCAAATTATAGCAGGACTTGGGTGCCCTTCTCATACTTCATGGCAGGTGCCAGTCAGCTCCGCCATGTCATGTGTCATGTGTTTGCCAATACAATCTAACCTTTCAAGTTTTTCCCTGAAGGCCGGACGCTGTAAATAACTTTCATCCCAAATGATAACCTATTCCCCATATAGTGCAATGCTTTTGTAGCCAGAGCCAAGAGCCATGTCCTACAGGCAATTGGGTGTGATTTAATAGGGTATGATTTGCTCAGAGAGAGAAAGAGAGAGGGGGGGGGAGAGAGAGAGAGGGAGAGAGTGAGAGTGAGAGAGAGAGAGCGACTTCAAAGGCCCCAGAGCAATAGGGTCCACAGAGGGACGGGCGCTGATAGATGATGTGTGAAAGCACCGCATCATATCCAATAAGTAAATAAATAAGTATGATCTGCAGTAATAACAGCACTTCTGCTCTTCATAAGTCATACCTCCCTCCGCTTCTCCCCCTGTTTCAGTATCCTCACAGCAGGGTTGTTCATCTCATGTTTATCCCTGGCATACTGTAAAAGCACAATGACAATCGGCAGAAGGAGAACTACTGGAGAGAGAGAGAGAGAGAGAGAGAGGGAGAGAGAGAGACAAACACACAGAGACAGACAGACAGACAGCAGAGAGAGAGAGAGAGAGAGAGAGAAAGAGACAAACACACAAGCAACAGAGAGAGAGAGAACACACCTCCACAGTTTTCATCAAAGTAAAGTTCCGCCAGACAGATAAACCTTACTGCTGTCTCATTTACTCCGGTCCACGCAGCATCTCAACAGCGATGAGAAAATCTCAAAACAATACTTTTTCTGTTGATTCAGACAGGAAGTGTACATTAACCAGGGGAAGCATGAATCAAGCAGAAAAATAATCCAATATTTGTGGCTATCTAGAGGCTTTTGAAGTGGGGGGAAAACTAGTCTCATCTGGTGCAATGACTGTGTTCTACATTACACGGACCCTGACGAATAAACAAATAAATAAGAAGGAGACCAAAAGGATATGGAAATGTGCGTGTATGTGCTTGGCTCTTCTTCGGTGGTGGCCTCAGAGGGGAGTCATGTTCTGTTATGTGTGTGAGGTGCTAAGTGTTTCCTGGAGGCTGAGGGTCACAGCGAGGGGAGAGAGCAGGCTCAGGTGACAAGCCCCCATATCCTGCTGTCTCGCTCTCTATTCTGCTGGTCATGGGAGGCTGATGGAGGTAGACATTTGAGGCTGATGGAGGTAGACATTGGAGGACGGGCTCATTGTAATGCATGGAATGATGATTGGTGTGTTCGATGCCAAACCAGCTGTTTATATCTAGATTGTTGAACGTGATAAAATGTTTGTATTTGATATTCAAGACGTCTGCTAGTAGAAGTAACATGGCTAACTGTGACCAGTCTCTAATATAGCTGAACATTTTTTTTATTTTTGAAAATAAATATTCTAAACCATTTCTGGGATTATGCGAAATAATAAAGAATATTCAATTATATTATGGTGGGAATACATTTAGCAGTCAATTATTACCATTTGTTAGGGTTAGGCATATATCATTGGATTAGTTGGTAATGGTTGGTAAAATGGTAATGGTTGGTAAAATGGTAATGGTTGGTAAAAATGTGATTAATCAGGGCAGTACAGTGCAACAGGGAAGTTACGTTTATGTATTAAATACAGGATATAAAAAAGTGCTGGCCTGGTTCCAAGTCTGTCAGTACAGTATACATATACTTTAGCAAACTCCTGTGACTGTTGTTGACTTGTTGACATGCATGACATGTTTGGCATGACAATGGTGGTCATAGGAGATGACAAAGCACTGGAACCAGACTAACCTCGTCCCCTGGCTGCTGCGCACACTGCATACAAGCCTGGAATACCAGCGACTCAAGACAAGTGGGAGTGACTTTACTGAGTAAAGTATTTGGTAGTATTTGATTTCAGCGAATCACACGGCTGCGAGGCGGAGCTTCAAATGTGGGAGATGATTGATGCGAAGTAAAGCCAATGGCTATGCGCCGTCCGTTTTCACTGCTCTTTCTATTGGCTTAATGAAGGCCAAGTTTGACGCGTTGACCCACCAGACCTTTCTCGCATTTAGGGTAGAAGTCTCTGGGAACAAGACGAGACATTGCATGGTAAACTGTAGTATATAGGTCCTTTCAGGACATGAGGGGGAGAAAGAGCATGAGGATATTAGGCATCAATAAATGGCGGCTATCACAGTGTTTTCTGCAGGTTTCAAGCTAAGGGCACTGGGTCTTTCTCATTAATTATATCAACTCCTTTTAAGTGTTCTCATCTGCATAATGTTTCTCGCTAAATGCTTCCTCGCTCCACTGTTTACTTTTGAATCTGGCTTAATAAGTGTGACCCTCACCAACTCTGTTACCACAGACTTTTGAGAATAATAATTGCATCATGTTTGTGTTATAGCAACTCACAAACATATATGTTAGGTCTCATCTTTTTAATTGAATGTGTTGCATGGTGATTATGCTGTATTAAGTTAATTAAACAGCACATGAACACACCTGTGATAAGTCAACGGGTGTTTCTGATTCATCTAAATATTCCTGACTCCTGAATATTCCTGACTTCTGAATATTCCTGGCTCCTGAATATTCCTGACTCCTGAATATTCCTGACTCATCTGAGCACAGAGCAGAGGTAGTATTTCTACCTTGCGTCCGCTGAGGCTCTTCAGCACCATGGCCAATCCCTCCGGTTTTTAAATGAATGCTCTGTTCTCGCTAAGCCTTTCCTCTGGGAATACGGGGGATCTGACCGGGAATACGGGGGACCTTACCGGAAATATAGTTAACCTGCTACAGAGAGAATATCTAGGGCGAAAAACGCTGTAAGGAGGGAAATGACCTGACTTTGATTTGCAAAATGCTGCTTTTTCTCTGCCTTTCATGCCACACCTACCCCATTGAAGATAAAGCAACGTCCCTTGCCAGCCTAAGGAGAGAAAGAGAGTGAAGCTAGACCTAGATAAACCCTATATGATATCTCCTCAGCTTAATCAAAAGAGTCTGCGTATGGATTTGGCTGACTGCAGAGAGCAGTGTGATTGTTTTTGCTTCTCTGTAGTGGTTCCTGGGGTTTTGTTTTTTGTTTTGTTTTTCCTGGTCGTTTTTTTTTGCTTCCTGCCTGTGGAACAGCTGTGCCCTCCACACCTGCCCACACACACACCTGGTGCAGTCCATGCTGGTGGGATTGGGGAGGGGGGATTCGGTGAGGTTAGGGGGGGATGTCAGGGTCTCCCGAACACCCACACACTTCCTCACTATGGTCCAGTCCAAGCTACTGAGGCTTGAGTGGTAGTGTGTGTGGGGGGGAGGGGTTTGGTCTGGTCCAAGTTAGCGAAGATAGAGGGGGGTTTGGAGAGTAGTGGGGGCCTGTCAGGCCCGGTACATCTCTTCCCTCATTACAGCCTCTCTGCCTCCAATCTGGTTCTTTTCCCCCACGGTGAGGCCTGCAGCATAGGCACAACCCAGCACAGCAGCCTAGGCATCCGTCAACCCAGAGTCCCGCTGTCAGCCACAGCCAACACAGCAGAAGAAGAGGCTCTGGGTTGCTTGAGACAGGGAAGTCTCAGCTTGTTAGTTGGAGCTGGAGGAGTGGTTTAACTGGCACCCAGCATGCGGGGTGGGGGGGGGGGGTTTGAATGGGCCTGGGGAGGGCTCATGGTGAGCGAAGAGGAAACGGCTGTGCCATAATCCACGTGACCAGACGGATGATTTGTGAGCCTCTCTGATCTTTCTGCTTCACTTTACAGATGGGGGCGAAACAGCAAAACACTTTTTGAGAGGCAGAAAAGTTTTTGAGAGGGCGAAAGGTTGATTTGAATGGGCTCCTAGCATAGAAAACGCCACGTAGACGGCCTCAAATAAGAGCCATGTATTGTACGTCATGACTATCCTCACCCCAGTGGTGTAGAGTGCTGCCGTCTATAGAGGAATCACATGTTGCGCCTCCTACGGCTGGGGGATTGAATCCCCAACTCGAAATCTACCCTCTTTTCCCTGTCTTTTCCAAAAAACACGAAAAAAGAGATGAAAATACTTTTGAAGAGTGAGCAAGGGAGAGAGAGCAGCCCAGCACAGGGATAGGCAGCTTGGGTCCTCGAGTGGGCTGAGGGGTCTGCTGGTGTCTCTATCCCCTGGCCCTTCATTGATCCATTCACTGATTGCTAACAGAATTCACAGACTTGCCTGTCCCACGATCACAGCAATGATCTGAAGTGCTTTCACCATGACTACCGGGTCCTATCTGGTTATGATTAAAGCTCAGAGACGACCTGTGCTGAATCAGAATTGAGCCCATTTTATCAAGATGTGAATGCTTTGACCCTCAGGATGGCATGATGATAACCCACTCTTAAGTGGACCCATGTCCCCTTAATGGCATGAACGCAGGAGAGGAGCCTTCTGAGTGACCACCACTTCTACTTCAAATCGTCTCATTTATTTCAGGGTTTCTTCGGAATATACTCAATACACTGTGTGTATGGGGGGGGGGGGGGGGGCTGAGGCTGGAATTTGCATTTGCGGCGTCCTGTCTGTCAGCCGGTATTATGCATGTTATCCATTCTCATTGATTCCGACTTCTTCTCCCACTTACATTTATTCATTAAGCAGACGCTCTCTCCCAGCGTCCACCGCACACAAGGCCCTGCTTGGCGTGGTGCTCTGACAGCTTGCTGCAGGGGAGGGGTAAACAAGAGGATGCGGGTGTCCTTTTTCATCACGAGCCAAAGCATCACTGTTAACTTAGATGTATTTAGAGAGAGAAATGGGGGAGGGGAGGGGGGGAGAGAGGGAGGGAGAGAGGGAGAGAGGGAGAGAGGGTGGAAGAGTTCAAGAGGAGCTTAGGTTCTGAGTCTCCTCCTGAGACCGAGGATTAGATAATGTTTTTTTTTTTTTTTATGATTTACGCCTTGTGGTCACTACATATAGTTAAATCCCAATATACCTAAATAGTTTTGAATGTTGATATACTGTATAAAGCTTCACGTATTGTTGAAGAAATTACTTCATATATAACTAGATATCTCTTTTGTCTACACATGAAATGTAAGCTGTACGTTATATATCTATATATGTTTTGTTGCCCTCATGAGAGTGCCAAAAAAAATTGAATTATAAATATTTTATATATATTATTATTATTTTATATATATATATTATATATATTCTTTATATATTCTTCTTCTCTTCTCTCATCTCACCATCAACCTTCATCTGTGTTCCCTCCAGGTGTTACGTGGATGACAAGGTCTCCAAGGTGGCCTGGCTCAACAGATCCAACATCATCTTCGCTGGGGAGGACAAGTGGTCTTTGGACCCCCGCGTAGACCTGGTGACCAAGGGCCAGCTGGAGTACAGTCTGCGCATCCAGAAGGTGGACGTCTATGACGAAGGTTCCTACACGTGCTCTATCCAAACCCAACAACAGCCCAAGACTTCCCAGGTCCACCTCATCGTCCAAGGTAGGCCAAGGCTTGTTTAAAGAACACAGCGTCACCCTGCCGCCATCTTGGCGCTTCACTAAGGAGGCCAACACGGTTTTTTCTTAGAAGGATCTCCTATGTGGGCGCAGGACAATAGCACCACGAAAACATTTTGTGCAGTCATTTCATCGTTCAAAGTTGTTGTAATGGCTTAGAAAGACATATCCATGTCACAGGGGAGGCTGGTGAAAGTAGAAATCAGAGGACATGCTCATTGTAATGAGGAATGGTATCACCGATTTCTACCTCCACCAGCCTCCATTGCCATTTATCACTACATTTGTGTCATACAGTACACATATACAGCACATGAGCAGATACTTTCCTATTTTATTTTATTATATTTAACATTTATTTAACCAGGAAGCCCATTGAGACACAAACTCTCTTTCGCAAGGGAGACCTGGCCACGAAAGCAACAGCAGTCAATATAAGAGTACAACATTTAAAACCCACAATACAATGATCCGGCCTATAGAAAAACATGAACTCTCTATCTATAGATTGGTTGTGTGTGTCAAGCTGCATGTGTGGAGTGTTGCTTATTCCTTTCGATGAAGGAGAGAAAGAGGCTTATTCTTGTTTCCTCATCTGTGTTATTTAAAGCCATATCCTGTAAAGACTAAAACTAAAAATAGTCCCCTCATACAGGAGCATAATAGCACACACACACACACACACACACACACACACACACACACACACACACACACACACACACACACTATATATATCTCTGATTGTCATTGTATCACACACAATCTACTAGCAGGTGTTGATCTTCTCACATTCCAAATCAATGGACAATATGGTAAAGTGAAAACTGAAATATCTGGAGAAAGATATAGCAAGCTTGTATAGGAAGCTCAGTAGAATAGGGTATTAAGGACCATAAGTATTGGAAAGACAACGCATTTTGTCTTGTTTTAGCTCAATACTCTTCTTGGGCAGATCCTTTTTTCTCCGAATTGCAATCACTCTAGTACATGATAATATTTGTCTTATATGTCCACAAGACCTCTTTCCAGACCGCTGCAGGCTTTTTAGGTATTTTTTAGCTAACTGTAACCTGACCATCCTTTTTGAGAATAACTAGTGCTTTGCACCTTGCAGTGAAGCCTCTGTAGATTTATTTTATTTTTTTTACATTTTAGACATTGAGCAGACGCCTTTATCCAAAGCGACTTACAGCAAGTACATTTGTCTAAAGTAAGTGAATCATCTATCCATCAGTCATCATAAGAAAAACAAATCTATGGTAAGACCAGGGGCCATTGGCAGTCATAATGCTAGAAGAAGGAAGAATTACTTCTTTTTTTATTTTATTTACAGTAGAGAAACTGTACAGGGGGGTAGTGGGGATGAAGAGGTCTTTAGGAGGGACAGTCAAGATGTAGCCTGAAGAGATGGGTCTTCAGTCTAGGGCGGAAGATTGGTAGTGACTCTGCAGTCCTGACAGCAGTGGGAAGCTCGTTCCACCAGCGGGGCGCCAGGATGACGAAAAGCCGTGACTGACAGTGAGGTCGTGGTCAGTTGAGCATGGTGGGTAGACTAGATTAGATGGGTTGAACATGGTGGGTAGACTAGATTAGATGGGTTGAACATGGTGGGTAGACTAGATTAGATGGGTTGAACATGGTGGGTAGACTAGATTAGATGTGTTGAGCATGGTGGGTAGACTAGGTTAGATGGGTTGAACATGGTGGGTAGACTAGGTTAGATGGGTTGCGAGGGGAGGTGTATCGTCTGTGTGTCCTCCTGAGGGATGAAATAACAGGAATGGGGTGAAAGCACATTTTGATATTTGCCAGTATAGACATAGAGGGTTTGTGGGCAATACAAGATGTAGGTAGCGGTCAATACACTCAGAGTCGTGAAAAAATAATCAAATAGAATAAAAATAATTTTTAGTAGTTTCTCAGGCCTTCCTCGATGGACTCCACAGATTGACTCCTTCGTCTTTGTGTCAGGAGGCTGTTGTTCAGCTGGTGACGTATTCTGCAGCTGGTAGTCTCTGACACATTCACATTTACCTCCTGGAGGGTGTTCCTGATCTGTGGGACAGTTGTCCCTGAAATAGGGGGACTATGTATAAAAAGGGTTGTCATTTCTAAAAGATTAAACCAATATGACAATTGAATTTAAAATCCAAACTGTTGGAGAATAGAGCTTAAAGAAGACAAAATGCTTCCTCTTTCCAATACTTATGGAGGGCACTGAATTTAAGATAGATTGTTGAAGGTGATAACATTTGTTTTATTTGATATTCGAGACAAGTGTGCTAGTAATGTGGCTAAAGTCACGAATATAGCTGAAAACCAATTACTGAAAATAAATATTTTAACCTGTGCAGTTTTACACACTGTCTCTGTTTCTGGGATGGTGGGGAAATGAAAATAGTGAGGAATATTCAATTATATTATGGTGGGAGTACATTTAGAATCCAAATATTACAATTTCCATGTCAGCTTTGCAGTGCTGAGTGTCTGTTTGGGCGTCTCTCGTGACATTCTACTTTACCAGTGTATTGACCGGGATTGCTCTTCACCTGTCAGAAACGCAGACTGTTTGACTGACAGGATACAGATCTGAGTGCATGTCTATTGGATTTTGTTTGTGAGAATTCACCTGAATGATTTTTCCAGTTATTTTTGTATTATCCTTGCAAGCATGTACAACACAGGGAGGTTATGTTATTATTAGGGAGGATGTCGTTGCTTGGAACTCCTTGAAAAGTAGCACATCCCCCCTGTAAAGATACGGCGACAATGAGAGGCCAAGGTATTGTTTTACCACACAAAGGCTGCCATCTTCATATAGCTATGAACTCAAACATATGATTTATAAATAGCCTCTAAAAGGTCAATACATAAATGGATGCCGGTGTAGAGGCTCAACATGAGTGTCTTCCAACAAATTGTCCGCTGTTCCCAGAATCCATTGTGTCTGATTATCCCCAGCTTGATCATTGTAATGGCTGGTGAGCTTCCTGTGGTTCTATTTACCTGTACATTTTTCATAGCTAATGCTCCTTTTATGGCTCTGCATTGATTCTTCTGTTTCTGTAGCCCTTCTTTGCTCTTTTCACATCCTCTTCTACGTGGACTGTATTGCAATTAGATATGGGCTTACAGCAGGGGAGGCTGGTGGAGGTAGAAATTGCAGGATGGGCTCATTGTAATGCATGGAACAGAATATGGAATGGAACGGAATGAGGAATGGTATCATTCCTGTGGTCCTCTGTGGCTCAGTTGGTAGAGCATGATGCTAACAATGCTTAGGTTGTGGGTTTGATTCCTGCTGGGACCATATATATACTGAAATGTATGCACTCACTGCAATGTAAGTCGCTTTGGATAAAAGCGTCAGCTAAATGACGTATATAGTATCAAACACGTTTTTGATACCATTCCTCATCCCGTTCCATGCATCACAATGAGCCATTTATGCCTCCACCAGCCTCCTAATGCTGACACAAAATGACACAAATGTCACAAATGCATTGTAATTGCATAATAATGGGATAGTTACGTTATGGGATAGGTTTTACCCTTACTTTTCGTGTGAAATAACACAGATAAACTACGTCCGATTACACTACAATACAGGTGCAACAATATGTCACATGCTGTGATATACTGTCATGACTGCGGCAATAATACTACGCAGGTACTGTAGAGAGAGCACTCAACGTGGCATGTCACAAGGCTCACAGTACTTCTTGTGTGAAGCATGTGTGAGGTTTATTGTCTGTCTACCTTGCGTCACATGACATTGAAAGCCCGCCCATTGACTTGTCCGCCTCCATTTTATATGTAGATGGCATTTATTGTAGAGGAGAAAATGTCAGCCAGAAGAATGCTCTCTCTGTGTGTGGCAGCCCTACCACAAGTCACATAAACGAGAAACAAAATTAAAAAATTAAAAAAAAACAGTAAAAAAAAAAAAAAGTGACGTGTCTAATATTCACCCTTCACCTTTAACTGTGTGAAAAATGTTCCAATCGGAGTGAAACATTGCCTCTACTTAGGGGGTGCCGAGCAGGTTCACGTAACCAAAGTTGACACTTATCTTCCAGCAGGGACACCCAGAGTAATTGGAAAACAAATGATCAGACAAAGTAAATTTGTTGGGGATAATAAAGGCGCAGGCTTTGCAGGGCAAGCAGAAAAAGGCAAATGGTGACAGGGTCACGGAACATGATGAGAATCATAATGTGGTTGTTATTTTCTGGCCTGTTTCCCCCTTTTGATCTGGATGAAACTAAAAACCGATGTTTAGCGATTGACTCACTTAATGAAGCCTTTCAAAATTAGTGTTTGATGCCATTCCTCACTTCTCATTACGTCCCATGTATTACAATAAGCACAAAACTAAAATAATAATTACAATAAGCACGTCCTCGGATTTCTACCTCCACCGGCCTCCCACAGCTGTTTGTATATGTAACACTTCCTTAAAATATCTGCGTCACCTACAGTACTGTAGCTTCATTATGGGTTGACTGGTGTTTGCTGAGTATATTAGCTGTGTGCGTGTATGTGTGTGTGTGTGTGTGTCTGCATGTGTGTGTGTGTGTGTGTGTGTGTGGGTGTGTCTGTGTGTGTGTGCGTCTGCATGTGTGTGTGTGTGTGTGTGTGTGTGTGTGTGTGTGTGTGTGTGTGTGTGTGTGTGTGTGTGCTAGTGGTGCCAAATGTGTGAGACCATTGAAATCTGTCAATATAGTTGATCCCTTCATAGTCTCTTGACAGTCAAGCTGATGTTTTTTTACAGCAACGTCACCGCTTTGTAAGCTGATTTTTATCAGGATTGATTTGGTAGCTGTTTTAAATTAAAGTCAGCATTTTCTATTCTTTGTTAATAAATCAAAATCATTTTGAATATAAAGTAGAATTGCAGGGTTCCTAGCATAGCAAATAAGCTCTCAGCCCCACCGTGAGGTATGAGGGGAATAAATTACCTCCACTTTTGTAATAACAAAAACAAATTACTTTACATTAGGCACAATACTAAACAGGCATAACAGCAACTTAATGGTGTGTTGTCAATTTGAAAGATCTACAGATGTATTGAGGATGTATTTGGAAATATTGAATGACTAGAATAATGTACAAATTCGGGAGAAAATAATTCACAAAACTCTCCTTGGAAGCTGTGATGATGCTACAGTCAGCAGAAGTCATTCACCAAAAAGTGCCAAATGTCACACAGAAAGTAGGAAGTGAAGCCAAAGTGAATTTTCAGTGCAGATGCACTCTGGGTGCTCTGACCCCATTAGGCCCTTCCCTCAGAGAAGCTCTGTAATAACACAATCTCAGAAGACGACAGTCACATTTTGATGTGTGAAAATGACAAAATGGAATGAAATCTGATTTGTTGTTTAAAAAAAAGAAAGAAAAAAAAGCAATTTTTCAGTAGAAGATGGAGCCATCATGACATGCTTTTTTTTCTCCGGACATTTTTTTTTCTCAACATTTACGAATGTCTCTCAGAATGTCACACTCTTATAGGCTTAAGATTGATTGATGGCAACCCACAAGAGAAAGGATCTCCATCGCGATCTCCTCCTCATCTCCTCATCTCTGATCAAAAAAAAAAAGGGCTGTTCAATGCCTCGTCCACATTTAGTCTCCATATCGCAACACATTGGTATTTAAGGAAGTGATCCGAAGCGCTCAGTAAAGAGGATGTGAAGACACTGTGTCATTCCAAAGAGCAGCAAAGAGGGAGGGGATGGAGCACGGGGGCGGGTTGGAGGGGGGTGGGGGGGGGGGTGTTGTAAGCTGCCTACTATAAAGTCTGTGCAAGGAAGAGGACTGACCTTTAACAATTACCATGGGACGATCGGAACCTTTCAATGCAGCCTCGGAAGAGCCACATCCCTCTCTTCCACCCCTGAGACACTTGATATTGCTGGCCTATTGCCAAGGATATTCTGTTAGTAGTTGTGCATTTACTAGATGGGGGGTTGTCAAGGTAACCACCCACACAAAATCATTTTTTTTCCACTTCAAAGGTTGGTCAGATGTGTTCAGAGCTTACAAGTGGTCTAATGTCAGGATGAAAAATAAATAAATAATAGCAATATGCCTCAATCCTATGTAAATGGCACAAATAAGAACCCTGGGTTCCCCCCAAAGAATGTAAGAGTGGCGCCGCGCCACTTGGCTCCACCGCTATGTAAACATTTCAGAGTAAATGAAACTGATGGAGTCATGATAGAGTAACTATCTTTGATCACCACTAATAACGAAAGTGAATGCGTTATTATGTTCCTCAGGTAATTCAGCATTTTAGCGGTAATTTTCGTGCATTTTGAGATTAATAATAGCAAGTCGGTTTCCTTAATGTAATCCAGCACCACCTTGTTCAGAAATCCTTGGGAGAACCTTGAGCACTATTGTCCTGGTATTATTAGGTGCTTATCTTTCCCTTTCAATTGGGGTTGAGGTATACCGTATACCTGGATCTAGACAACCAATAGCGACTCAACTTTTGAGTCCTTCTGAGGTCTGAAGAAGTATGGCATCAGAGCGGACTGTCCCATCTCTGGTGCTGCCAAACGGTCCTGCCAAGTCCCCAACCCACCGCATTCAAAGATCACAATGACTATTCTATTCTAGTAACTCCCATGGAAGCAGAGAATGCAGAGACAACTGCACACATTGTCTGTATTGCCTTTGAACCACATAATGAAACGAGTCTCCTTGATGTTTTAATGAAAGAAACAATTTAGTATTCCGTTTCTCCTTGGCTGCTTAGGAAGCTAAAAAACCCTGGAAAAAGGCATCTCCTTTAATCTTTTTTATGCTTGGGCGGAAGGGGCGCCTCATGCATTTAAATGGGACTATCCACCGAGCCACGTTTTTAGATGCATCAATAGGGCTGTAGGTGAAGGGTAGCCATATTTCAGGGGATAAGTAGGAGCCATAGCCCATCATTCTTGGGAGAGCTTTCTCCTCTCTCTTCTCTTCACTTCTTCAGTGTGGTCTATAGATGACCAGCCTTCGCTATGCACCTATTATGGAGTTATGGATGGGACATTGAGCAGGGGAGGGCTGGTGGAGGTAGAAATCGGAGGACAGGCTTATTCTGATGCATGGAATGGAATGAGGAATGGTCTCTCCCCCCGGACATTGAGTGCTGGGTCACATGCTTCTGGGACCAACGAGAACAATGGAGCCAATGGAGTAAATGTATTCTAATGCTCAAATAGCACACAATGTATATGACCCATGATCTGCAGTGCAAATAGCACAACATTTAGTTATATGACCCATGATCTGCAGTGCAAATAGCACAACATTTAGTTATATGACCCATGGTCTGTGGTGCAAATAGCACACAATTTATATGACCCATGATCTGTAGTGCAATTACATTCCAGGAGAGCATGATTTATTTTTTATTTATTTTTGTACCTTTATTTCACCAGGTTAGTCTCATTCAGATTAAGAATCTCTTTTATAAGAGAGACCTGGCCAAATAGCAGCACACAGTTACACATTTAGAGCATAAAACACAAGCACTACAGCTTAAAGCAACAGTTAACACATTGAGCAGCAAGAAGATTTGGGAAAATGAAGTGCCACTAGGGGTCAAAACATTTATATGCTCATTTAAAGGGATGAGCTCCTGTAATTCCAGGACCTTTTAAAGCTCATTCCAAGAGGAAGAGGCAGAGAATTGGAAAGCTTGTTTCCCTAGCTCTGTACGGGTCTTAGGCACAGTCAACAGAACACAGTCATATGACCGCATTTGATTGCTGGACAATATAGTTACAAGTGAAATGTCTCTGTCTCTGTTTTGCCTTCTAAATAAAAACATACAATGAATTAATCTCTGAAGAGCTAAGGAAGGCCAGCCCACACTCATATAGAGGGTACAGTGGAGATTGAGGGCTTTGGAGTTAGTAACCTCAGCGCCCCACAGTGTCCAGCAAACGTAATGACAGGGTTAGGGTTAGGGTTAGAGGGTTAGGGTTAGGGTTGCATAGGGTTAGGGTTAGGGTTAGGGTTAGTACACAATATCACAATAATCAATTATAGGCATGAAGGTAGTGGAGACAAGCCTTTTTCTGGTTTCAGAAAACAGTTCTTAAACATGATTTGATTTCCTATAACATTCCCTGTAACAACAATCAAATCAATGGTGTAATAAGTCGTTATTGTTTTGGTTATAAGACAGACAGCTGTTCTACTGAACCATCACTGAGGTATGATTAAGTCCTATTCATCATAATCAAGGCTTGATTATTTGAACTGACTGAAAGTCTTGGATAGTGTTACTTTAATACCCCCCCCCCCCCCCCCACACCACACACACACACACACACTCCCCCTACCTCACCACACACACACACACACACAGACACACACATACTCCTCCCCCCCCCCCCCACACACACACACACACATACCCCCCCTCCACACATAAACCCTCCCCCTTACTATGCTGTAACAGGGTTCTGTCACCTACTGTATGTTATGCTATGCTATTTCCATCCTACAACACTTCTCTGTCCACAGTGCTCCCTGTTTCGGCGTGTTGCCTCTCAACAGAGGTCGATCACACTGTTAGGGGCTTGAACCTGCCTTTTATCCCCAGCTGTGAGAGAGCTGGCCTGGCATATGCCCCAAATATGTCAGGGCTAGGGAGACAAGGCTACCAATCTCTGTCAATAGCATGTGCTGTCAAACATTCACGTTTGCATCAGGTGAGGCTGGTGGAGGTGGAAATCAGAGGACAGGCTCATTGTAATGCATGGAATGGAATGAGGAATAGTATGGAATGAGATATGGTATGGAATGAGGAATGATACGGAATGCGGAATGGTTTCAAACACACACCGTAAGGCATGGAACAGAATGAAGAATGGTTCTATCTCCACCAGCCTCCACTGGTTTGCATAACATCACAATAGAAGCTTTTCTAACAGTTGGTTTGTACCTCAGCTGTTGAACTGTGGGAGAAAAAAAAAAAGAGCTTGGTTACACATGTAATACACGGTCAAGATCTTTAACTCGTGATCTTTAAACAGACGTGGGTAGTTTAGCAAGAAGAGTATACGTTCATTAGTATCTTACACACGTCATCTCCTATTCTAATGAATGTGTCAGTTGACTGCACAACATCAAATAGTTCTCCCTTCTCCAGCTGCCTGCAGGGCCATTTCAGCTGGCCATATGGTGTTGGAAGCTGATGTTGAATTTATATACAACAACTCCCTCCTGTCTGTACACATATCACGATCACATTCACATTGTAGCAATTTTTTTTTTTTTTTTTTTCTTAAAATGATCCTTCTCTCCTTTTTTCTCCTAACAAACGTATAGTTCACAGTATCAAGCATTGAATCAATATAAGGGGGAACAGCCCTAATCCCCTAATCCCTAATCTCTCTCTGTCTGCCCCTCTCTGAATGCTGATACTCACAGGCACTCAGTTTGGTACACTTATCTCTCTCGGTGCAAGATGTTGGGTGATTTGCACTGGCATGCAATCACACTTTGTTGATGTTGTGTGTAGCGTGTAGATGACACACTCCCCATTGCTCACACACAGGGACGTAGGAAGTATATTCTGCAGGGGGGTGCGGCCCCCACCCTCCACCCTCTGCTCATGAGGGCCGAGTGGGTGAGTCTGTCCTGTGTCATAGTGCTCCGGAGCACTTCAGCCTGCGCAGGCACCTGAGGTTAAAAACGTAAAAGTCAAATGTCCCGCATCACTAACATTAACATCCGCCATTGCATCGATCAGTTTGGAATGTTCACATAGTTAATGAGGTGTGCAGGGCTTTGGAACACACTCGTGGTTGGCACGCCAACGGCAAGTTGGTCTGCATACCTTCTGATGTAGGGGGTTAGTTACATTCAAGATCACATTTTTAATATGAAAAATTAGGCAGATGAATGAAGCTCAGGCACATTTAAGTAATCAATTATTTATTTTATGAAGAAAAAAAGACACCTGATGACTACGGGCCTGCTCATACTAATTATTTGGAGCTTTTCAAGCAGAGCTGGCTTGTCGTTTGCGATTCTGCCAGTAAATAACATGTGTGCTTCTTATCTGTCCTCCAAGCTGCAAATCCTTTTAAGTGCACCACTTGGTCACATGCTTAAAGCAGTATAGAGAGAGTATGTGGAGATGTGTGTGTATGTGTGTGTGTGTGTGGGGGGGGGGGGTGGAGAAGGAAGGACAGAGAGAGAGAGAGACAGAGACAGAGACAGAGAAAGACAAGAAGGAGAAAGAGAGAGCAAAAAGAGAAAGAGGAAGAATGAAAGAGGGAGAGGAAAAATAGAAAGAGAAAGAGAAAGAGAGGGAGCAATATAGTCTGCCCTCCATAGACGGACAGCACAGCAGAAACAACATCTTATACACGGGGAAGGTTAGAAGGGAAGTGTCCGGTCCCTTCTCTCACCCAGGGCTGCCAGTCAGGCAAGATGAGGATAAAAGCCTGGATAGCACTGGGCCAGCTCTATCCTGTTTCAAGTTAGCCTAGTTGACATTGCAATGCACAAGCGATGAGAAGTGCCACACTAATCCTCAACTCCTTATCCTTCCTCTTTGATGAAAAGCTGGATTCCACATCCAATCAATTCTGCTGTAGCAGTGGTCAGGCTGTTTCTTTGTGTACAAAGATTGCCCTTTGATTTGTTTACAGAGATTCAGTTTCCTTCTATGAACCTGAAGCAGCCACTCAGGCTCAGTGCTAGGATAATGGATGTTGAGCTTTTGTTGCTGCACGGATACTGCGATGTACACTCACCGGCCACTTTATTAGGTACACCCTAACCTGTTCAACTGCTCGGTAACGCAAATATCTAATCAGCCAATCACATGGCAGCAACTCAATGCATTTAGGCATGTAGACATAGTCAAGACGACCTGCTGAAGTTCAAACCGAGCATCAGAATTGGGGAGAAAGGTGATTTAAGTGACTTTGAACGTGGCATGGTTGTTGGTGCCAGACGGGCTGGTCTGAGTATTTCAGAAACTGCTGATCTACTGGGATTTTCATACACAACCATCTCTAGGGTTTACAGAGAATGGTCCGAAAAAGAGAAAATATCCAGTGAGTGGCAGTTCTCTGGGCCTTGTTGATGCCAGAGGTCAGAGGAGAATGGCCAGACTGGTTCGAGATGATAGAAAGGCAACAGTAACTCAAATAACCACTCGTTACAACCAAGGTATGCAGAAGACCATCTCTGAATGCACAACACGTTGAACCTCGAAGCAGATGGGCTACAAAAGGGGGTCCAACCCAGTACTAGCAAGGTGTACCTAATAAAGTGGCCGGTGAGTGTGTATATATGTGTGTGTGTGTGTGTGTGTGTGTGTGTGTGTGTGTGTGTGTGTGTGTGTGTGTATATATATACACATACATACATACATACTTACATACATACATACATACATACATACATACATACATACATACATACATACATACACACACACACAGACACACACACACACACACACACACACACACACACACACACACACACATACATACATACATACATACACACACACAGATCAGTGCGATGGCTGACAGCAGGTGTACCTAATAAAGTGGCCGGTGAGTGTGTATATATGTATTTACCTATGATCTACTGTGTCATAAATAATAACTGAGAGTAACCTGAACCAATGGACGTCTGTAACAGTAGAAGAGTTGCCGAAACAACGGAAGCAAAAGTCTCGCTGCGTCACATTGATCCCAAGCTTTTTCCCCAGTCGTCACCATCGCGGTCTTGACAGTCTCATCCATCAGGCTTTTAAATTGAAATAAAGGGCCTTGATCCCCTTTCCTAATCCAAATGGCTGTGAAGCAAAGGGGTCTAAAGGCCAGTTCTCTGGAGGCATGGGGCTAATAGTCCCCATCCTCCTTTGTAGTTTTCACTTAATAGAAGGCACTATTACCATCATGGTGAGCACTTAACCTAATCCAATAGTTTGTAACAAACGGAGAGCAATCACGCACTATTGATTGGACGTTCTGATTCAGTGGAGGCTGGTGGGGGACAAGCTTGTTGTAATGCATGGAACAGAATGAGGGATGGTATCAAACACACATTGTAATGGATGGAACGGAATGAGAGATGGTATCAAACACACATTGTAATGGAGGAATGGAATGAGGGATGGTATCAAACACACATTGTAATGGATGGAACGGAATGAGGGATGGTATCAAACATGGGCTCAATGCATTACAGTCCTCTGATTTCTACCTCCACCAGCCACCACTGCTCTGATTGCTGTTTTCACTTTTCAGAAAACACATATTTGAGTGCTTTTAGGTTTGGAAATGTGAAGAGAGGAAGGGCAGGTGAGTATTGCTCCAGTCAAGGTATAATTTGTTAGTCGTACCTTAATTAGTTAATCGTTAAACAGTTAATCCCTTCTGGACCGATGAGAGACCAATTAAACCAGTTCAATTAATGAATTACTATTTAACAACAATGTAATCACTAGAGCAATACAGGGCACGGGCATAAGAGTGAAGTTAATGTGAACTGTTGTTTTGGATTACGCGAAGTCTTCTCCTAGAAGCCACTTTGAACAGTCCAGCCGCTGAATAGGAATGAACCGTAGCCCAAAGCACTCCGAGATACGGAGAGACTGACATGAGGAATTGGCTGGAGGACTGGAAGGTTGGAGGGCAAGAAGTAGTATTTAACCCAACGTCCTGTGAGGGAAAGGTTACCGCCAAGCGTCTATCCCCACTGTTGTGTTGTCTTGACCTTCCCCTTTTCCCATTATGTTCTTTGGCTTGTTTTGTTTGTTTTTATTACTAAATCAAAGCGATTGAATACAAATTGATTTGGCTTTTTTTGGCACAGCGTCCAGAACCATTGTAGATGAGTGCCAAGGTAAAACACATATTGCTTTTGAACAGGCCGTGCATTTTCCGGAGATAAGAATTATAGCTTATAGAATTTATAAATAGACACATTTTTCATGAGAGCGGACCTGCTCATTGAGCAGAGAAATACAGGCGATGCATTTTCTCAGCCCTGCCCTGTGTATGTGGCTTGTTAGAGATACTGCACTGCTACCCTTTTCTATCGTTTTTTCCCCTCTCAACACAAACACCAATTATTTGTTTGTATGATTTACGAGTCTCTGCCCTTCTCGAGACCTCTCCGACCTCCACTGAAACATCTCTACGGCTGTAAAAATGTACATTTTAATTAATCAGAGTTTTATCCTCCAGAGGACCTTAATCTTGCCCGAAAGCAGGAAATGCGGAAACATTTCTCAAGACTGTGCCCAGAAAGCTGCCCGCTCAGCTGCCTGCTCAAAAGGCCCCTTCAATGGGCATTAGTGTATTTGATACCCTGCCTCTACTTTGAAAGTTCAGAGGGAGCTTTAGTTGCGATCATGGAATGCTGCAGGCGATGATTACGTTGGTAGAGGGAACAGCTAGATACTCCAGCAATCCTCCCTGCCAGACGTGAACAATGGCAATCCAGGGACACACCCACTGTTCTATGGTTCTCTTCTCCACAGTAGGAGGCTGTTCAAAGTGTGCCATCTCTCTCTTTTTTTAGTTCTGCACCGCCAGTCAGAGGAGGCCACTGCCGAGACGCCCCAGGGCCTGTGATCAAACGCACTGGCGTCGTTGTCGCCAGCATACCCCCCCCCCACCACCCCCCGCAGTCGCCCTCTGTTTATTATGAGGAGGAAACTGCCAAATGTAAAAGTATTTTATGTTTTATGTTGAATACAGATTGTTATCCTGAAAAGTGACTATGGCACCGATAATGTAGAAGAGGATCAGTGATGAGTCACTGGTTTAGGAACATCGAGGAACAATAAGTGAAAACGGAATCAGAAACCAGCTGACGCATTGAAGATGCTTTGAGCCAGTGGAGGCCCGGTGGAGGTAGAAATCTGAGGGGGAGAAAGCAGAATGATAAAAAAAATGAATCCATATACTGTTATCAACATATGGAATCAAACATGTCCGTCGAGCATTAATATGGCCGCCATGATAAACATTTTTTTGGAACAGATTGGTGCACAGCAGGGGAGGCTGGTGGAGGTAGAAATCGGAGGACGGGCTCATTGTAATTGCATGGAACAGAATGAGGAATGGTATCAAACAAACTTCCTCAGTTATGTGGACTCAAAATGTCAATATCCAAGAAAGTGTGCTCACTTTTTTTCGTGTGTTCTGTGGGCATATAGACTTATTCATACACACTTTTCTCTCTATGACCTCAGAACCTATAATCCTATGAAGTCCCACTGAATTGATGGGTGCCTCTCGCTTAAAGCCCTTGAATGAACAAGATTGGCTAGCTGTCATTCTCACTGTTGCCGCGGTAACAGATTGCCTGTGTGGGTCAAGGTGTTGGAACGGGGCAGGCACCAACCATTCACAGGCTTGTTTGATGCTATTACATGTTCTGAGGTGTCACAACAATCTCCTAGGACACTCCCCAATTGTCTCTGTGTCCTTTGAGAAAATGTGCACCGACGACCTCGTTTCATAGGGAGAAAGTAATTGGCAGGAAGCTAACTCTAAAAGCCTAACTCAAGCCTAGCCGGGAGTGCTTTCCACTGATTATGCTCTAATGATCCAAATTACTGGAACATAATTGCCTGCATTTGGAACACTCAGGCCTGTGACTCCTCTGTCCAAGTGTCAGGTATAAATGTGGGTGGGTTAGGGGAGCAGGTAGAGACTAAAGACGTGACCAAAGAAACATTTTGTTATGATTGTTGAGTCAGTTATACTGTAGAGCAGGGGCGCCCAATACGTCGATTACGATCGACCGGTCGATCGCGTGACATTAAAATTTCTTTTTTTACGACGGACATTTGTGCTTCAGCACGGTACGAGGCAATTGAGCCAATGTGAGTGCGCCTCTTGATTGACGTACAATGCGGCCAGTCTGAGATCGCTTCTTTTCTACGGGTCACGTGTCACCATGCATTCGCGGTTAAACGCGCTACCTACTGCAAAACTCCAGTGAGCTAAGTGACCTAGTTAGCCTTCCAATTTATATATACTCAAGAAGGGATATAAAAATGAGTGGGGGAGCTGGACCAAGTAAGAAGCCAAAAACTTCCATGCGGAATGGGAGGAGGACTTTTTTTTCATCATGTCTCATATATATATATATGATATATATATATATATATATATATAGCATTTTTTAATGTAGGTAGATCATTTTGACCTGGTCATTTTGAAAGTAGCTCGCAAGCCGAAAAAGTGTGGGCACCCCTGCTGTAGAGAGTACAGTGGAAGCTGGTGGAAGTAGAAATTGGAGGAAAGGCTCATTGTGATGCATGGAATGGAATAAGGAATGGTTTCAAGGGCATGTTGTATCATGATTTTTATTTATTGATTATGTATTTATGTATCGTTATATTGACTATTCTTCAAGTAGATAGCTCTAACAGCAGACTAAACCATAGACTGCTGTTCTGATTGATAAGATGAATGTGTGTGTGTGTGTGTGTGTGTGTGTGTGTGTGTGTGTGTGTGTGTGTGTGTGTGTGTGTGTGTTGTTATGGAAAATACATTGATAGAACTGTTTTCAGGTTATACACTTTCATATGACTGATACAACTTGTGTAAATACTGTGATTACACTTTCTCTTGCCAGAAAGTTCTATAGCCATTGTTCTGAGAAGCACTGTATGATTTACCATTTGAACAGCGGTGATTTCGGAGGGAGTGGTGAGGGAGCGCAGTAATGGGGGAACAGACATATCTTGCCGATAGATGTGAAATGTTGAACGCCGATTGATCAGTAAGAGAGTCTCCCCATTGTTCATTCTCTCCCGCCCTCTCTCATGTAAACACAAGCCCATCAGCCGATAGCCTTGGTGGCGCCTACCATTATGTTTAAACTGTATAAAAGACAATCCTGATAATCGTCTCTTCAGACTTGTGCTGAACAGACCCCCGGATCTACGCTGGGCTGCTGTTACGCTCTTGTCTCTTGTTTGCAAGCAATAAATACCGGACTCAGATATCGTGGCTACTCAGGACTTGTTTCTTGATTCTTACCTCCGAAGAGCTGAAGTACAGAGTGGTAAATCCTAGACAGTGTGTGTGTGTGTGTGTGTGTGTGTGTGTGTGTGTGTGTGTGTGTGTGTGTGTGTGTGTGTGCGCGTGCGCGCGTGTGTGCGTGTGTGAATGCGGGCACAAGAGAGAAATAAAGAGAGAGAAAGTAAGAGGAAGAGAGAAAGTGAAAGAGAGAGAGATCTCCCACGGCGACTGTATTCATCGCCAGGTGAGTCATGCAGACAGAGTAAAGGGCTAGGCCCTGACAGTAAACACATCTATCAGGACATCCAAGCCACTGGAGGGGCTGGCGGCTGCTTTACGGCCGTCTGAGGTGGACCAGGCTGGGCCTTTGATCATCCCTAGCTCCCTTGTAAGCTTGGTTGTCAGGACTGTGTCAGGATGAGCCTTCAGCTCTGGGAGCGTGCCAGGTTAGAATATCACAAGGAACTGTGATGCAACTACAACTCTTTCAATGAGGTTGTATTTCTCTGTACTGTTTATGTGTTGGTTTTGAAGTGTATAATCAAAACATTTGTATCTTTTTCAAAACAAATTAAGGTAGGTTTCTGTCTGTTACAAAATGAGGTTTGTCTCACAATACTGTAAGTTGTGTATGATTGAAGATGAACATAAGAGATCATTTGAAAACATTGAATGTTCAAAGTCCAAAAATACTTCCGCAAAACACATTGGCCGCGTAAATACCCACAACCTTACCATGAAAATGCATTCCTTAGGAATGTGAGTCCAAGATCAACCTTGAAAAGGGAAAACATTCACATCTCTATGGGATCCTGGCCAGCAAGGCATAGCATTTTTCAAAGAAGTTTCCTTACAGATATTGTTACTTGAAGGTTGACCATGACTAGGATTAGCATCCTAGCTGGAAGTGATACAGATTCAAGCTAAAAAGGCCCCCTGTTCCTCTGTTGATTTGACTCATGAACTACCTCTATTTCTGTTTAGAAGCTGACAGGGTTATCGGTCTCCAAGCAACAGTTGTTTCGTCTGAAAACTCATTTTTATCTGTGCTTCTGTGTGCTGTTGTGGATTAATGCAAGGTTCTTCTTCCAGCCAATCAGCTCGTTGGTTGGTTTGCGGCCCAGTTGTTTGAGGAAAAAGCAATTGGATTTCCTGTCACTTCAATCTTGCCCGTATCGAAAAAACACATCTTCAATTTCTCTGGTCATTTGACTCACCCTATAACTCTGTATAGCTTCATTTAAAATGTTGTTTTGGCAATAACATACCTATGTTGTCAGATGATATTAATGGGGTTGTGAGTGTGTAAAGCATTCTTAAAGGGGTGTTGCTATACAGACAGTGTTATAATAACAGCTCTGTTGGAGGAAAAGAACAGTAAAGCATGTTTCATTTGTCTTGGATATAACAAGTATTTTTCTTGTTCTTTTTGGGGAATTATTTGTATTCATTTTTATTTCACAATATTTCACAATATGCTATGTTCACAACTCACACCCCCCCCCCATTCCATCCCATCCACCCACATATCAACACATACACACACACACACACACACACAATCACACAGACAGACAGACACGTGCACATGCACCCCCCCCCCCCCCCACACACACACACACACACACACACACACACACACTACACTACATACACTCAAGCTGTGAACATATAGGATATAACAAGTCTTATATATATATACTGTGTGTGTGTATGTGAGTGTGTATGTGAGTGTGTGTGTGAGTGTGTGTGCATGTGTCTGTCGGTGTGTGTGTAGTGTGAGTGTGCGTGTGCGTGTGGGTGCATGTGTGTGTGTTTGTGTGTGTGTGTGTGTGTGTGTGTGTGTGTGTGCGCATGTGTGTGTGTATAGAAGTTGTATTATTGGATGTCTCATGAATACATGCCAGATGCCTGGAAAACTTTATGGATCGTTGTGTTTGTACATTTTACATATTAATTAATAAAGTAGTATAACATATCTACATTCAGCATATGTAAGTCGTTAATCAATAGTTTGCTACCTTACCTTCATTGTGCACCACCTTTCCCCTATCCAGCCAAAGTTTTCAAATCCACAATGATGTATACCCTCTCCATGCACTCTGATTGATCACAGTCAAATTGCTGACCAACCTGAAAGTGAAGTGCATCTCGCTTTTCCTAATTTGCCAGTGCAGTTTTCTCTGAGTAAAAAAAAAAAAAAAACGCTCTGTGTGTTTTATTTGTTTGTGCACCGAGTAAATCTGAATTTGGAGGCAGCGTGGTCATTAAACACTACGCTTGGAAGACAAACGTTGGGCTTTTCATCGAACATCACTCATGCAACGCATGCACCTCTGCAGCTCGTTTAATCTTTTCTGCCGGTAATGGATGAGGTTTGGGTTCCGAAACTCTTTTAACTTTGAACAGGTTCTAACGACAAAAGTGTTCGAAAGTGCAGTAAGACTTTAGCATGAGGAACATACTTATCAGGCACTTATTTGTAGCTCATGCATGGTTACTAAGTTGCTAATTAGGTAATTATTTGGTTTTACTAGCCATTTATTAGGTCTTTATTCATTGTAAAGCTAATTTGTAGCTTATAAGTGCTTACTGAGATGCTAATTAGGTAATTATTTGGTTTTTATTTGGCATTTATTAGGTCTGTATTCATTTTACAGCTGAGGTTTGTTTGTTGTTAGCACTGTGGCTAATGTGACACAACCTCTCCTGTTGTTGATAATTGGTGATGGTGTTTAATCACCATGACATTTACATCAGGCTACACACAATGGTGCTTATTTCATAGATCTGCTCTTCATACACCGTTGTGTTGCGTTGTAACATTCGAGAAACAAATCAAAGCAGTCCTGTTTTTATCAGTTTCAGTATCACATTTCCAAGATACAGCCTTTCTTGTCATTTGCCGATCTATAAAAAGTATTCCAAGCATTCATCGCATCCCGTTTAGATTATTGCAAGTCCCTCTATTCTTCCCTCAGTAAAAAGTCCCTTTCATGAGTCCAAAATGCAGCAGCTATGTTTTTAACCAGAACTAGAGAAAGAGACCATATCTCCCCAATAGCCTCCCAACAGTGATTACCTCTGAGTTTTAGAATTTATTTTAAGATTTTACTGAACTCAGACACAGCTGGGTCTGGCGCCGGGCTATATTTCTGACCTTTTAATCCCCTACGAGCCTCTGTGCAGCCTAAGATCCTCAGGCAGGGCCCTCCTGCCCGTTCCAGAATCTAGACTGAAGACAAAAGGTGACCGTGCCTTTGCCATTAGGGCAAAAACTAATTTCTTCAAAACTAATTTTTATAGACTAGACTTTAATTTTCTAGTCTAAAAAAAACTTGGTAACACTGTTTTAAAAAGGTGCTATATAAATCAAGTTTAAACTCAAGTTTAATAAAAATCACGTTTAATAAATCAAGCACCACTCTCCATGCTTCAGGGGAGGCTGGTGGAGGTAGAAATCAGAGGACGGGTTAATTGCAATGCATAGAATGGAATGACGAATGGTATCAAACACCTGTGGTAATTCCCTGACTGTTCTTCACAACATCCCTTTAAGAAGGGATGCTCTTAGTGGTGTAGCACTCTCTCTTTCCCATCCTTCCTGTCAATCTCTACTGTCTCTATCCCAATAAAGCAGAAATGCCCTAAAAAAACATTTTTAAAAAATGTGTGCACTCACAACCCCATCAATGGAATGAGGAATGGCATCAAACAACACCATTCGTCATTCCATTCCATGATGAGTTACAATGAGTCCGTCCCTCGACTTCCACCGGCCTTCCTCCCCATGCTTCTACTACAGTTTTGTTGATCATAAATAACCAGGGTCTCTTTCTCTTTGCAGTCCCTGCAACCATTTACAAAGTTTCCGAAGACCTCACTGTGAATGAAGGCAGCAACGTGACAATGACTTGTCTGGCTACTGGGAGACCGTATCCCAACATCGGCTGGCGACTGCTCAATCCATCAGGTAAGAGCCAATAAGCACGCAAAGGCCAACATCTCTTTCCCATCAAAGGACCAACATGTCATCATCGTTTGTCATCTCAGTTTATCTGCTCACAGGGTTTGGAGTGTGTGTGTGTGTGTGTGTGTGTTTGTGGGGGGGGGTTAGGGGGGGGAGTTCAGAAAGAGCTTTTGACTTGATCCAGATGACTCAAGACGTTGGGATTTGTTCTGTTACTCACCACTGTTAATTATCCATTTAGGCCAGGTCAAATTAATTAGTCGTTCAACTTTTACCTGGTAGGCTGTAGGGGATTATTTTTATTTTTATTTTTAAATGTATTTGCTTTGTGAACCACACAGTGTAGTGTTAATGACTACAATTATGTTCAGGACGCACCAAAGTTAGTGAATGATAATCGTGGCAGTTGGCTAAAGCGCATCAGTGTAGGCTGGTGGAGGTAGAAATCGGAGGACAGGCTTATTGTAATGCATGGAATAGAATCAGGAATGGCGTCAACATGTTCTTCATTCCATTCCATGCATACAATGAGCCTGTCCGATGTCAGCCTCCACCAGCCTCTCCTGGAGCACAGACTGTAGACTGGTCCGGGACCAGGCTAAATGCTGGCGACTGCTGAGGAAAGACAAGACATCCCATTGCTTAGTGTTTTTGTCCCCCACCAGATGTAGTCAATACATCAGATTTGAGGCAGCAATTATATCACCGCTGTGCTGACTGCCAGCTAAGCCGGTGCACCTGCAGGTCACACCTGTAGGATATCAGCGTTGACAAGCTGTCAGGAAACCACAACGGATGCCCAGAAACCCTTCGAAACCAGACTCATTCTTAGATTACAAAGACAAAACTGAAGGTGTCTACCTATGAGAGGGGAGGGGTTGGGTAACACTGTGCTGGGCGTACAGTGTGCTACAAGAAGGAACAGTACTTACTTATTCCACCTGTGAAATGACCAGCATCACTCAACTCTATTACAATACAATTACAAAGCAATTAATTAATTACTATTCGAGAACATGTAAATATACAAACTAAATAGAACATGGGGAAATTGCTATATGGGGCAATTGCATACTGTATGAAGTGATAACAGGTTTTACAGTAAATTATACAATGGTTAGATTCGGCGTTTGATGGATTTACATTTAGATTTGTCACAATGATATAGCCCACCCCCTTGTGTGTTATTGTTTTGATGTTACACTGTTTAGTGAATGCATAGACCATGACAATCAATCGCCAATTATCCACAGAAATTCCTCCAATCGGAAAATATCTAGGTGACGGTCTCAAACGTCTGGTTAAACCCCAGTGTGCAAGCAAGTCCCCCCCCCCCGCTGAAAGCATAAGGCTTGAGTCTGGAGAATAATCAAGATAAGTTCGCCACATACCTTGTCTCATCTAATGACTTCAGTGATAGATGGGGTCCACAGTACCGCCGCGTACTGTAGCAGGGTAATCCCAGCCAAGTGAATAGCTGTTCCTCAGTGTTGGGGTGTTTATGGCATAGGTAATAGAAGAGAGCCTGGAGGTGTCCACATTGATTATCGTTGTCGTTTGTTCCCGGAGGGTCGCCTGGGCAACACTACAGTATGCACCACTTCCTCACTCGTTTACTAGCTCTGATGTTGTTGTTGTTGTTGTTGTTGTCAGCCTCCGGTTCGTTACTAGGCAAGTTAATTAGTTTTTTATTGGAATGTTGTTGTTGTTGTTGTTTTTTTTTTTTTTGTTGTTGTTTTTTGTTGTTGTGGGCAACGGAAGGGGAAGATGGAGAAGAGGAAAACATGTAGATCTCCCCCGTCTCCCCCTTCCTCCCCCTGTTCCATCAGAGTCAATGCTGATGTCCCTCTTACAGACGAGTCAGATTGACAGGGTCCTGTCTTGGCTCACGTGATGCTTATTCCTGATGAATATGGAACATGCACATGTGTATCGGTCAGTGGAGGCTGGCGGAGGCAAAAATCGTAGGATGGGTACATTTTAATACATGGAACGGAATGAAGAACGGTATCAAACTCGTATCCAATGCACGTGGGTTTGACACCATTCCTCATTCCATTCCATGAATTACAATAAGATCATCCTCTGTACCGTAGGCCAACACTATTGACATGATTTACTGTAGCAGAGAGACTACAACTGAAACAAAGCATTGTTAAGAATAACAACTGCCATTGTGCAGTTCAGCTGATCAATAACACGGTCAGGAATGAGTGGTCTTGTCCGGATCCCTCCCTCAATGAATTATCCCATACTTCCCTCTACAAAAATCCCGGCCTCCCCCTAGTTCTTCGTCTCCCTGAAGTTGTGTGGTGGGACAAATACAGACTTAGCATTGTTGGTACAACGCACCAATGAACTGTTATTGTTGCCACAGATATGTATGGACTTTTTATGTGCAACCATTTGATTAGGACGACGTCGGGCGGTTGCATTTTTTCTCAAAACCGTTTCATTCAGCGGCTATGTGGGCCGGCGTTCCTCTTATTGATCGAAAGCGCATTGCGAGGATGTAGGGAGGCGGTCGATAGTGGGTGGAAAGAGAGCAGAAGTGTATCTGTAAAGGTCGCTGGTGGGGGCGCGGTGCGGGGTGCGGTGGTGCGGGGGTGCTGGGGGTGCGGGCGTACAGGGGGGTGGGGGCAACCCGCTGAGAACGCTTTGAAGAAAGAGGAAACTGTTGGTCAAGCAAGGAATCTTTTAGTGCTCTGTTTCCCCAGACCCACGGAAATAGAAGTCAGACAAGAATGAAAAATACATGCCCTTTGGCACTTTTCCTATGACACGCTCCAGGGAGAGGAGAGCTTCCACACTGACATGAGATGTACAGCACACGGCTCCGGGATAAAAAAATAAAAAAATAAAAAAATAGTTTCGGAACAAAATAAATTATGTACATTTAAGCATGCAAATAAGAAGTCTCATTAAATGTGTGATCACTCACATCGTTGGGTAACTCAGGGGCTGAAAAGCAGTTAATTAATGTTAAATTATTCATTTGAAGTCTTCACCCCCTACTATAATACCATTTGGCAGTCGTTTATCGCTGCGGGGGTAGCTACCGCCAACCTCTGTTCTACTTACTGTATACTAATCCTCACACACACCTGGACACGGCAGGACAGCTGGCCCCTCCAAGACAACAGTCCCCCACCATACACCGTCTTATCCCAGCTCCTTGTTGTTGTCCTCAACCGGCTCACATGTACATTGTGTATATCTCAGACGTGGCTCAAATACATATGACTTGACAAACAGCGTCTGAATACTTCTGAGCTGCGCTCAATTTCCTTGATACATAATGCATGCATTTGACCCGGGTCTGCTATACTGCGCGTTGTCAAACACAGCATTTGGTCGAATCACTGAAACATGCTGCTCGGTGAGAGAGAGGCACAGATTAAATTGATGTGTATTCTCTCCGTACAAGGCCGACTAGACGTTGAGTTCTTTCGATGTCTGCCTTCCACACACAGTATTCTATGAAAGCAACCGTGCCTCAGTTCCATGCCAGGACTGTCTCCCTCTGTCAGCCATCTCCTCTCTCTCCCCTCCCCCGGAGAAGCACAGTGTCCCCACTTCTGTCAGCATGGGGATTGAAGTGGCAATTCCCAGGACATTGGAGAGACTCTCCCTACGGTTCAGGGGTTCAGTTGTCAGGGGTTTGGGAGAGGGGGGGTGGGGGAGGGTTGGGGTGGGGTGGGGTGGGGGGGGGGAGGCTAGTGAGATATATCTGTGGTGGGTGGTGGCTGACAGTCTCTTGTATGGGTCGGGTAGCGGTGGTAGTGGGGGGGGGGGGGGGGGGGAGCTAGTGGCTGACACTGTGTTGTATGAGTGTGTGTGTGTGTGGGGGGGGGGGAGTGGTTGGAGCAGGCAGCTAGTGTCTGACAATCTCCAGGCGCCAGCGCCCCTGACGTGTGAGATGTGACAGGTGGTTGTCAGGGTGACTCAGGTTCAGCCCGACGCCCTGACTGGGCCCGAGTGGCACATGGAGAGGCTGGTTGCTGCCTGCTGAGGTTCTGCCCCCGCCAGGGATGACACATGTAGGGGAGGGGATTAACAGGAGCCCCCTGAGGGAGGAGCAGCGCCACATCTGGCTCTCAGCTGATCTCAAACCTGTTCGTTGTCACTCATCGTGCCTGTAATCACCAACCGCTGACCCCAGATCTCTTGCGGCACACTTGTCACTGTGCTATACATTCCAAGGGAGGCTGGTGGAGGTAGAAATCGGAGGACAGGCTCATTTGTAATGCATGGAATGGAATGAGGAATAGTACAATGGTGTGTCCCCGTCCTCCGTCCCCCGTCCCCAGTGTCTGTCCCCCGTCGCCCTTGTCCATCCCCCATCCTCCGTCCCCCTTGTCTGTCGTCCGTCCCCCTTGTCCGTCCCCCTTCCCCCATCCTCCGTCCCCCGTCTCCATGTCCATCCCCAGTCTCTATCTCCCATGTCTGTCTACGTCCTCCGTCCCCTGTCTCCATCCTCCGTCCCCCGTGTCCATCCCCCGTCCCCTGTGTCTGTCCCCCATCTCCATCCCCCGTCCCCTGTCTCCCGTCTCCCGTCTCCATCCCCCATGTCCATCCCCTGTCCCCCGTGTCCATCCTCCGTCCCCCATCCCCCATCCCCCGTCTCCATCCCCCGTCTCTCATGTCCATCTCCGTCCTCCGTCCCCCGTCTCCATCCCCCGTGTCCGTCCCCTGTCCGCCATCCCTTTTCATGGTGGAATGTGCTCTGATGGTGGTGTGACCGGAGTGTCCTTGGTAAACATACAAAGAGTATTTCCCAAGGCAAGCACAAGCTATTAGACAGACCCCAGAAGTACTCTAGCTGAATGAGCACACACAGACCAGTCACAGACCAGTCACAGACCAGCTTAATTGTACCTGAAGCTTCAACAATGTGCATTATTAAAGGAAATAGATTTGTTTATCTGATGATGCAGTGAAAAGAATAGCATAGGCCATAGGTCCAATGGGAATGATATCTCTTAAAGCTTATTTGTGTCTTGTCAAGAAGTCGTCCACTGCTATAGTCATGTTAGAATGTATGTAGCATGGTGACTGCTGATGGCACATGTTCTTATCAAAGGTTTGACTTTACTGATGTATAGTTGATTCACTTACTTAGACAAATGTACTTATTGTAGGTCGCTTATACTGTATGTAACCCATGGTCTATGCTTATATGAAAACCCAGTGTTTATACTGTGTGGTTGGGTCGGTTGTGGTACTGTAGCTAAAGCCATATGACCAAAAGAATGTTAAAGATGGTTTAATTGTACTATAAATGCATGCAGTGTTTTAGCATAGTCATTTATTCATAAGCTTCCCTTCTGAGAATGTCAGAAAAAAACTAACTTGAGCTTGTGTTAATTATGTATTAACCCATCACCTAAACAAGATCAGTCAGTCCTGACAAAGAGATAGACTCCATGTGTTAGCAGTAGATAAACCCAGGCCTTTTCTATTCCAACAGTTCCACACAGACACAGAGAGTCATGTCGACAAAAGAACATAAATGTCGCAGAGCCCTTTTCAATTTTCTGTTCTTTCCGGAAGTTTCCCTTCCCAAATCAACTGCTTAACATAAATTAGTATTCACAAAATAAATATAACGTTTCACACGGTGGTAAATGACGCTCATGAATAATGCATGTAAAATGCAAATGAGCATCCAGTTGCCAGCTAACTGCAGTGGTGTTGGTACGTGATGCGTAGAGTGTCTGTCTGCTCTCTCTCTGATGCTGCGCTTCAAATCTGCCTCTTCGCCTCTGGTCATGATCCACACATTCATCTCCAGAGACAACAGGACCTCACGGTTAATTTGTATGGTATTCATACAAAAAGCAGAACGGACAATTTGTTTGAAATCTCTTACGACCCGGTTTGTGTGAAAAACAATGAATGCGTGGACTTCTGTAGCAGTTAGGCAGTATTAGGCATTCACTTTTAGTGGTTGAGGTTAGGGGACGTTGTCAGGGGAAGGTGTTAGCAAACATAAGCATCAGCAACAACAATTAGCACACACAAACAAAAAAGCTTGATCAACCATGGTTTGAACTAGAGATGGGTCGGGTGCTAATAACCTCACCAACCTCTAATGAGGCATACTGCCTTATTGAACTGCCAGGTTCTGCCTTTCCTATTGAACTGCCAGGTTCTGCCTTTCCTATTGAACTGCCAGGTTCTGCCTTTCCTATTGAACTGCAAGTATAAAGGTTCCTTTCACGTCTGTTCAGTCACATTCATAGCTTTTCAGACGACCTTCGTCATAAGATTTGGTGTCCTGCTTTTTGTATGAATTCATACTAATTAACCATGAGATTTCCATTGCCACATTGCTTGTACAGTAAATACAGGCTTTCAAAAGGGTAGCTATGGTTGTTCTGGAGGAAAGGTCCCGGTGGTGCTGCAGTGCTGGAGTATCAAACGTGAGGAGAATTCCTCTGATTCCTGATGCTAATCTGACCAGGATGAGAGCTGACCCACAGAAGCCCACCAGATTCATCTGATGAGTAATGTGGGAGCTGAGCTCACGTGCGTGCGTGCGTGCGTGCGTGCGTGCGTGCGTGTGTGTGTAATGTTAGGGTAATTGAAGGTAGTTGTTGAAACAAACTCTTAATTATTCTGCACGATGCAAATAATCTTTCACCACGCATTTATGACCTGGAGGTTCACAGCTTCCTTGTTGTTATAATGTTAACAAATCCTGCAGCTAGACTGCATGGTCATAGGGCCAGAGGGCTTTTATCTTTTATACGAAAGTAGAATCTGTCGAAAAATAATTGTATGCGTTGTCTTTCAGTGTTGCTGGTATTGCAGGGCTACATCACAAATTAAAGCAAGGCATAAACTGAATTGAGCTCTTTCATCGAAGTCAAAGTTCAAATTAATTTTCACAGTGAAGTTTTCAAAGTAAGGTTTAAAAAAAAAATGCCAAAAGTAATAAGCATATTTCAATTGTAAATTAATGAGTCAAGGAGTGAAAGTGGTTCATTTAGTAATAATAGCATATCAAATGATTATATATCTGTCATGCTCCTGGGTACAAAGCATGTATGAGAAGTGTGCTGTTGAAGGGGTTTGGTGGGTTTAAAGGTCCAGTATGAAACATTCAAGCTTTCTTAATGCTTCCTAATGGCTGTTATGATTATGTTTAATCAAATTGTGCACGCATGCAGAAACACAACAGCTAATGTCCGACACTGCAAGTCTATTTCGGGAGGGTTATGTTATTATTATGGGATGTTGTTGTTTGGAAATTAAAATGTTGCCGTGGTAGTCAGAGGTGGCAGATTTCCAACAAACATGCGTGCGTGCGTGCGTGCGTGCGTGCGTGCGTGTACGGCATGCGTGTGTCAGAACTGAAGTACAACATTGGCTTTCTTTGATTGAATGAGCCCAGGACTTTGAAGGGAGGATAGTAGAGATGGTACCTGTTCATGTTTTAGGGTCCAGTCGGAGCCCAGACACACACACACACACACACACACACACACACATACTATCACATTCCGCTCAAGCATACATACAAATATTCCACACACACACACAACATATATACGGTTTGAATTCCTCTCATACTCTCTCACACAGAGACACAGATCTGTCACACTACCACACACACACACACATACCACCACCACCACCACCACCACCACCACCACACACACACAACATATCTATGGTTTGAATTCTTCTCATATTCTCTCACTCACAGAGACAAAACTGTCACACACACACACACACACACACACACATACATACATACAAATACACAAACATACACAAACTGTCGCACTACCACACATATACAAAATATCTATGGTTTGAATTCCTCTCATACTCTCTCACTGACACACACACGCACACACACACACAAACTGTCGCACTACCACGCACACACACAAAATATCTATGGTTTGAATTTCTCTCATACTCACACATACGGTACACACACCCACACACCCACACAAACTGTCACTCTCTCTCTCTCTCTCTCTCTCTCTCTCTCTCTCTCTATCTCTCTCTCTCTCTATCTCTCTCTCTCTCTCACCTCATCTCCCTTTTACCCACACAAAGTCTAACTGATTTATTGCTCTGACAATCTAAGATGATTATGTGAAATCAGAAATGTGCACTCCATTCTCTCCCACCTCATTGTGACTCTCATCCATTCACCACAGACGTGTATGGCTGTGAGCTATCATGGGACATTGTTTAACGCGCAAATCAATCACTGGTACACGACTCCCGATGCACATGGGTGTGGAGAGAGGGGACTTGCCCTGTCCCTGCCGATTCCTCACAGAGATAGACAACAGTGGAGGCTGGAGGTAGAGAGGTAGAGGGAATGTACTGGGAATGTACTGGGAATGTAGCCTCTCATACGCTGTTACTAAGCAGATGCTCCCCTCCGTGTGGACGCGTGTGCTGACTTCCATTGTTGAAATCGCAAGTCTTCTGCCTAGCATAACTTCTGTCTGCACCAGGGGAGGCTGGTGGAGGTAGAAAATCAGAGCATGGAATGTGTGCTTTGTACGTGTGTTTGATACCATTCCTTATTCCGTCCTGTGCATTACAATGAGCCTGTCCTCCGATTTCTACCTCCACCAGCCTCCACGTCCAAAGAGAGGGGGGCTCGTCCCCCCAATATAAACAGCCGTGGACAAAATGCAGTCTGTAGACCAATGGCTCTCTCTATGCTCTCATGTGTACGTGACCATGTTTCCTGGGCTTTGGGGCAGAAAACATGTACCAGTGTGCTGTCTGTTGAGAACATCCAGCGTGCTGGATTATGTTTCAGTTTAGCCCTATAGAGCTTAGAAGGTGTCTTGTATATCCTACTGAGGATTTTAAAGTTGGATAAGTCTAGTGTGGATTTTCTTAGACATTTTCTTAGAGCTACTCAGAATAGAAGAAAATTCTGCCTCTGAAATATGAGAAATGGCTTTCGCATGTCACTGATGCCGTCATAGATCATCAAGCAACACACACACACACACACACACACACACTCTCTCTCTCACAAACCCACACACGCACTTTCTCTCTCTCTCTCTCTCTCTCACACACACACACACACACACACTTAGCTTTTTGTCGAGCAACGATATGTCGAGCAAAACATATTAAAAAAGCATAAAACAGCCTTCAAGCCATAATGATAAAACAATCAAGCATCAATGCACTCTCCATGGCAACTGATTTCTGTCAGACTTTTCCATTCATGCTATCCTTTGTTGAAGCTGATTTGATATGGGGCTGGGGGCTGCATTTGATCATGATCCCAATGATCTTTTCATCATGACTGACTTTTACCGGCCCATCATGAATTATACCGACCCATAATAGGAGGCAGGGGAAATCAAGGCACATAGCATGAGAGGAAGGATGTAATGGATGCAGCTAGTCAGAATGTTACTGCTTTACAGGTCCAAGTTTAAAATGACATTTGATACACTGGTAAAGTGATTGCATCACAATAAAAAAATACCATGACAACGAAAATATCTGGAGCCAAACACAGCAAGCTTGTATAGAAAGCTCTACAGGAGACTGTAAGTAAAGCTATTTAAACTGGATTGTTGAACGTGATCAAATATTGGTATTTGATATTCGAGACGTGTGCTAGTACAAATAACGTGACTAACTGTGACCAGTCGCTAATATCGCTGAAAACCTGCGCAGTTTTCTACTGTCTCCGTTTCTGGGATGATGGGGAAAGTGAAATAATGAAGAATATTCAATTATATTATGGTGGGAGTACATTTAGCAGTTAAATATGACCATTTTTATGTCAGTTTAGCAGCACTTAACATGTGTTTGGGTCTCTTGAGTGATGTTTCACTTTACCAGTATATTATATAAAATGACATTAATTATATATATAATTGTGAACACACAACTTTCACATTTTCAACAACAACACAAAACAGGGCCTTCAATGACATATTTTAACAACAGGGAGCTTTGCCTTGAATGTTTTGATATATATATATATAATTAATGTCATTTTATAAAATACAGTATTTTGTACCACAGGTCACATTGCAGTTGTAGCAGAAAAAAACAATTTTTGAACAGCCACCCATATCCTAGTGTCAGAGTTGTTGTGGTTGCTGGTTCACCTCCCGGGGCAGAGGGGCATTCTCTGAGAGTGTGTTGTGGTTGCTGGTTCACCTCCCGGGGCAGAGGGGCGTTCTCTGAGAGTGTGAGCTCATGCCAAGCATGAAGAACCTTGTTATTTAGCCAGGTTCAGTGGCATTTTCACTTTTGCTCGCTTTTGCTATTTTTTCCCCCCCAAAAAAATCTGTAATATGTTTTTTCTGCAACCAAGCATCTATTCATTTCTCATGTTGGGCCTTGAACAAAATCTCAGTATTGCGATGATGGTTATTACAATCCATGGGTCTCGGGAGTCTTCATGTACTCATCATTGCAGATAATTGTATCTGTTCTCATAATCCCATTGAGAAATACCATGAAAACTACAGTAATAGTGCAGTTGATAAATAACTCCCCTGTGGAATGCTCATAGGGAACGTCTTGTGTGCAATGGTCCAAACAACAAGAAAATAATTTACAGAATAATAAGTCATTGTCTATGAACAGCTCCTGTCAATGTCCAGTGGGGGAGGCTGTTGGAGGTAGAAATCGGAGGACAGGCTCATTGTAATGCATGAAATGGAATGAGGAATGGTATCAAATGTTTGATACTGTTCCATTCTGTCCTCCGATTTCTAACTCCACCATCCTCCCCTAGTAGGTGCACTATATACGTTGCAGTTGTACTAGTTGTCTAATTAACCAAAAAGGTCAATACCGAGTCAGACATCTCTGCACGCTTGGCATTCTCCTTCCGCTGATCACCCCTAGACCTTAGTGGAAGATATGTCCACATGCTAGGAGAGAGATATGAGATAAATTACTCACAGGAGACCTACGTGACTAATTAGATGAGTAGTTACAGTAAGGAGCTGTCTGTGGTCCTCAATCCCCCTGCTTGATGCTACCTTCTAACATTTTCCGCTGACTTTCATTTGCCATCAAATTTATTGGAGATAATGAATGCCTCAGAACTGCAATGGACAGAAGTCTGATATCCCCGAAATCCATCTAACATTCACTCTGTCCTTTTCTTACTCTCTTTATCTCATTCACTTCATCCTCTAACTCTATCCTCTGTCCTCTCCTCTCTCACTCTCTCACTCTCTCCTCCTTTCATCCCTCTCCTCGTATCACTCATCTCCTTCTCTCACTCCTCTCCTCCTCTCCTCCTCTCACTCCTCTCCTCCTCTCCTCCTCTCCTCCTCTCACTTCTCTCCTCTTACTTGTCTTCCTACAGCGGAGCCGTTGGAGGAGGGGGAGTTCATGATCATCCGAGGGATCATGAGGAACCAGGCGGGACGCTACGAATGCAAAGCCAGCAACGATGTGGCCGTGCCCGATGTCAAATACATCAACGTTGTCGTCAACTGTAAGTCTGGGGCATCAGGCCCATCTGATCTCATGTTGTTTTGTTTTACGCCAGCCATAATGTGTCTGTCATTGATTTAAGAGATGATCCGTTTCTTTCAAAGCTCCTAATTATCAGTTCCGCCCCCACTTGAGTTCCTTGAGTGTTTGTATGTGTAACAGTGGAGGCTGGTGGAGGGAAAAACCAGAGAACGGGCTTATTGTAATGTACGTTGTGTTTTCCATTCCTCATTCCATTCTGTGCATTACAATGACCCCCGTCCTCCGATTTCTACCTCCACCAGCCTCCCCTGGTGTGTAAACTGAGTCTCAGAACAGTCTCGACATCCCAGACATGTTTAAGAATGCTAAATGTTGATTGAATGTGGAGACAACACCAGGTTTTATTGAGGTTTTAATTCCGTCTGATTCCTCAGATCCTCCCGCCATCAAGAACGCCAAGAGTGCCGAGACCCAGGTTGGCCGCATGGGAGTTCTGCAGTGTGACGCAACCGCCGTGCCCAAACCAGAGTTTGAGTGGTACCGAGATGAGAAGAGGTGAGAATGCCCTCTGTGTGTCCACTCCTCCTCTCACTCCTCCTCTCACTCCTCCACTCCTCCTCTCCTACTCTCCTACTCTCCCTCGTCTCACTCCTCCTCTCCTACTCTCACTCCTCCTCTCACTCCTCCTCTCCTACTCTCACTCCTCCTCTCCTACTCTCACTCCTCCTCTCACTCCTCCTCTCCTACTCTCCTACTCTCACTCCTCCACTCCTCCTCTCCTACTCTCACTCCTCCTCTCACTCCTCCACTCCTCCACTCCTCCTCTCCTACTCTCCTACTCTCCTACTCTCACTCCTCCACTCCTCCTCTCCTACTCTCCCTCCACTCACTCCTCCACTCCTACTCTCCTACTCTCCTCCACTCCTCCACTCACTCCTCCACTCCTACTCTCCTACTCTCACTCCTCCACTCCTACTCTCCTACTCTCCTCCACTCCTCCACTCACTCCTCCACTCCTACTCTCCTACTCTCACTCCTCCACTCCTACTCTCCTACTCTCCTCCTCTCCTACTCTCACTCCTCCACTCCTCCTCTCCTACTCTCCCTCCTCTCACTCCTCCTCTCCTACTCTCACTCCTCCTCTCCTACTCTCACTCCTCCACTCCTTCTCTCCTACTCTCACTCCTCCTCTCACTCCTCCACTCCTACTCTCCTACTCTCCTACTCTCCTTCTCTCCTACTCTCACTCCTCCTCTCCTACTCTCACTCCTCCACTCCTCCACTCCTACTCTCCTACTCTCACTCCTCCACTCCTCCTCTCACTCCTCCTCTCCTACTCTCACTCCTCCACTCCTACTCTCCTACTCTCACTCCTCCACTCCTCCTCTCCTACTCTCAGTCCTCCACTCCTCTCCTACTCTCACTCCTCCTCTCCTACTCTCACTCCTCCTCTCCTCCTCTCACTCTTCCTCTCCTCCTCTCACTCCTCCTCTCCTATTCTCACTCCTCCTCTCACTCCTTCTCACCTCCTCCTCTCCTCCTCTCACTCCTCCTCTCCTACTCTCACTCCTCCCCCCACTCCTCCTCTCCTCTCACTCCTCTCCTCCTCACCCCTCTCTACCCAACCCCAGCCAGCCCTGTGTATATTTACCCCACCCCATCCTTCTCTAACTGCCCCAGCCAGCGCTGTGTGTGCCCACCCAACCCCCCACCGCTCTCTACCTACCCTAGCCAGCCCTGTCCATAAACAACCCCTTACCCCCTTTGTCCCATATTGCCCCACCTTGCACTGCCCTCGTGTGAGCGGTTGGGTTCGAGCCAAGGTTAGGACTGACTGTGTTAAGCTGCTGAGATAAAGCCAAGGTTTTCACTTAGGGAACTACGGCAAGTCTTCAAGTCTCAAGCAAAGTGACAAAGTGGTTCTGTGGTCGGTAGAGAGAGAGGCGGACACTATTGATGAAACCAAAAAAAAAACATTTATAGTCCTTTTGGGCTTTAATTCTATAGCATCCCCAAACTATTGTGATAAAAGATGCAGTTTAAAAAAAAAGAAAAAAAAAAGGGGAACAACTTATCTGCAATTTGATCACAAAAGTAATCTCGCTGCTAAGTAAATGATGGATGGTTGTTTAGATACTTCTATTATCCTGTGCTTCGTATTGTCCCAAAAACATTTATCTCTGTTATTTTGTCCAACTGATCTCGCAGCTGTGTTCCCTAGGCATCCTTACCCCTGCCTGTAAATGTGTATTACTTAATCTACTTCAAAAGGTTTACTTGAAGCAATAGCTACCATAATATCAGGGGAGGCTGGTGGACATAGAAATCAGGGGACATGTGTGTTTGATACCATTCCTCATTCCATTCCATGCATTACAATGAGCCCATCCTCCGATTTCCACCTCCATCAGCCTCTGCTGCATAATATCACAAACTGTGCTTGCCTGAGGTATTCACTATCAGTTGATTATAATGTCTTGTTTTTAACAAGTAACTTAATGTACTGTATCATGCTTGTTTACCTGCTAATTGCAATAGGCCTCATTCTTCATCTTGTCTTCAGTAATGTCTTCTTGTCTTCACCTTTCTGCTGATGACATCACTGCCATCCACTGCTGTGTTAACACTCTACTGCAGAGCAGTACCTGCTTCAAATACCACCTTGAATGAATGTGAATGAGCTGTCCAGAGATGACTCACAGGGAGGACTCTATTTCACTGACATGACGGTGCAAGAGGACACTTAAAGATTGTGTGTGAACTGCAATCGTGTTCATAGCAATGGTGTCCGTGTTTCTTTTCTGTAATAAATAACCTCTGAGATACAGCAAATACTTGAAAAAATATTTGAGGTATGCTTGATTCAGCTCAGAGTCTGCACTTTTTGGGACTATCTCATTGGTTCCATTGTACCAAGCATACTAAATCAAGCAGCTGAAGTATTTGGGAGTATTTGACCCAGGTCTGCAGCAGAGAACTTGGTTACATTTCTATTTTTATTTTTATTTATTTAGAACTTAGGACTGAGTACTGAACATGGTAATCAACTCATAATGATACACAACATATCAACAACCCTTTGGGTTCTAGGAGATTCATTGACACAACGTCTCCATTGTTACCATAACGACCGGGCTTTCCGCTCAAAATCATTTGCAGATCTGGATGCTCAGTAGCTATCAGGGGGTAGAAACCCATTTGAAAAAAAACATCTTGCAGCTTCTACCTCCACCAGCACAGTGTGAAGGCTTCATTAAGCCTTCAAAGTGTCTTCCGTTTAATGGCAGGACCAATCCCTCAGTGTAGGAGTCCTATGGTGCCTCCTGGTGCAATTAGCATCTGACCCAGTCTCATCCTCCTCTGCCAGTCTGCAGCACATCAACACTAGTTCTAGTCCTTCTTTGATCAGGAACCTCCCACGCTTCCTCCAGTCCCTCTGGTCTGTCCTTACCCGTTGCATCATGTGACAAACATTGACCTGTGATGTCAGGGGGAAGACAGTTCTACTGTAGATCAAGTTAAGATGACCGCTCATATAACTGTTTAACTGTTCACTCAGCCTGGTCGTCCAGAAGTGTTGGATAAGGGTTGTGACAGAATAACACCGGAGGGCTCATTGTAATACATGGCATGGAATCAGGAATGGGATCAAACACATGTGTTTGATAGTACCGTTCTTCCTTCTATTCCACACATTACAATGCAGCGGTCTACCTCCACCGGCCTCCCTCCACTGCTGTGCACTAAGACTCCAACTTGTTAAACATTGTGTTCACTTGTAATGGACATGCTTTTACACTGAACTAGTAATGTTGTTTTAATCGTGTACTGGGATGGAGCTCTAACAAAAACAGCTTGACTCTATTACCATGCTATTATTATGCAATTATGCTGCTTTTTTACTTTATTTTATCAGGTTAGTCTCATTGAGGGCGGGGGTGCCCGAGAGATCTGGCCAAAATAACAGCACAGACACATTTAACAAGTTTCAGACACATTTAGAGCATAAAACCCAAGAACGACAGTTTAGAACAGCAATTTACACCTTGAGCAGCAAGAAGGTTTGGGAAAATGAGGTGCAACTCCAGGTCAAAACACACCCCCACACTTCATTTTCCATAATACTCTTTACCCTAGATTAAAACTAATTTAAAGAGACAAGCTCCTGTAATTTCATTTTTGAAGCTCGATTATAATGAAATATAATGAATTATGATGAATTATGATGAATTTCTCAAGTAATACGTGACAACACATCAATACAATGTTGTTACAAGATTCACTTCACAACTTGTATGGTGAACATTTTTCAGTGCAGAGGAACAGAGTTTCTGAAGATAAACAACCGGAGTCAACCGTTTTGTTACCATTCTTTGCTGCCAGGGCCACTCAAATTTAAAATTTTCCTTGCTAAAAAATCTTGTTTTACTTCTGTCAATCATTGGCTCAGTAATAGCCTACTGTAGATTTAGAGAATAAGATGTTTCTGTCAGATCCTATGACCTAGTCCCACTCACAGTCACCCCCCACACCCCCGTCAGATCCTATGACCTAGTCCCACTCACAGTCACCCCCCACACCCCCGTCAGATCCTATGACCTAGTCCCACTCATAGTCAGCTCCCCCCCCTCATAGTCACCCCCCCCCCCCACCCCCGTCAGATCCTATGACCTAGTCCCACTCATAGTCAGCCCCCCCCCTCATAGTCACCCCCCCCCCCACCCCCGTCAGATCCTATGACCTAGTCCCCCTCATAGTCAGCCCCCCCCCTCATAGTCACCCCCCCCCCCCCACCCCCGTCAGATCCTATGACCTAGTCCCCCTCATAGTCAGCCCCCCCCCTCATAGTCACCCCCCCCCCCCACCCCCGTCAGATCCTATGACCTAGTCCCACTCATAGTCAGCCCCCCCCTCATAGTCACCCCCCCCACCCCGTCAGATCCTATGACCTAGTCCCACTCACAGTCACCCCCCCCACCCCCGTCAGATCATATGACCTAGTCCCACTCATAGTCAGCCCCCCCCCTCATAGTCACCCCCCCCACCCCCGTCAGATCATATGACCTAGTCCCACTCATAGTCAGCCCCCCCCGATAGTCACCCCCCCCACCCCCGTCAGATCATATGACCTAGTCGCACTGATACCAGTCACCCCCCCCCCCCTGTGAGATCATATGACCTAGTCCCACTGATACCAGTCAGCCCCCCCCCCCCCCCCCCCCCTGTGAGATCATATGACCTAGTCCCACTGATACCAGTCAGCCCCCCCCCCCCCCCCCAGACGATATGACCTAGTCCCACTCATACCACTTGCCCCCCTTTCAACAGTCACATTAAATCATTTAGCCATCTGTTGGTTAAAGAATCTCAGCTTTTTGAGGAAAACATGTCATTCATTAGACAAATGCTGCCACCTGTCTGTGGAAGTTGGTGTTGCATTCCTTGGTTCAGGCAGTATTAAGGCCGATTCATGCTTCATTGACAACAACGCAACCAGGGGAATGCGTAGGTTCGCGAAGGTCGTGCAGCTGTTGCAGCGGAGGTTGCACAGGGCATCGCGCACTTCTCTCAATTACTCGATGAGCGACCGACCACGTAGATGTCGTACACCATTGATTGGTTGGTTAGTGAATGGAGGCGGAGCTGAAGTTGTTCAGTAGTGGAAGAAGATTCGGGACAAGTTTGTGCAAATGAAAAGAAAGTTGGAGAAAACAAAGAAAAGTGGAGCTGCGGCTGGGAATCAAACAAAGCCCACCTTCTTCGTTATGCTCTCCTGGCTGGAAGTATTCATAAAGCACCAGGAGACCGAGACAAACTATCCTGAGGTAAATACAGGCAGCCTTTGTTTACTAGCTAGCTAGTTAGCTTTGTTTGTTAACTAACATAACATAACGTAATATAACTTCATGTAACATAACGTCATATGAAAGCCACCAGAAGCGTGTACATAAGTGTAATGACACCACTTTGTAATTTTGGTATTTATAAGTAATTGGAACCCTTCAGTCACAGATACAGATATGAAATAGAACACAAAGAAAAACTGAAGGATTAAACCATTATCCCCCCCCCCCCCCCCCCCCGTGTCACATTCCTTCGAATAACAAATACAAATAAACATTTTATTCAAAGGTAGACTCTGGGATATGACGTCATAGCAAAATTAGCAGGGCGACATTGCCAGAGACTATAAGAACAGACATGCACTAGAGAATAGAGTGTATTGCACGAGTTGAATGCAATTGGGTGCATGCACTCTGCCGTCTTATGTCAGAGGGCAGTGAAACAAGTGGACGCTCTCGTTAGCTCTTGTTCACCTCAATATCTTTGACCAAAGTTGCTCTGTTTTCACAGGGGTGATGTCATATCCCAGAGTCTACCTTTAACTTGGTTATGTAAGTGGTTATGTATAACAACGATAGTCAGAGGAGTTGCACATAGGAACATGTATATATATATATATATATATATATATATATATATATATATATATATATATATATATAGTTTTTAATGGGTATTCAAATGTGTATTACATAGACTCAAAAACACATAGAGTCCTAGTAACAGAGCTAAACAAAATGGCTAACTGCAAAATCACACACGCATTTCCACAAGCGTCTTCCGCAGGCGCTGTGGCCAGGCTATTTTAGACACGCTTTTAGAGTTCAACTCCAAACTCTACCGCGAGGACACCGAAAACTTTCTGTCTTCCAGTCACCTGACCAAGGGAGCTAACTTTGTATTCCCTACAGTTGCAATCATACACAACCATCTAAAAGTATGCCTGTGCCGTAAAGTCCCATAGTACCTTTAGTATCTGTCTACCCACTCACCTCAACTATGGCTCATACTGTACTTCAGTGAAACAGGAAAGTCATTTCCCAGATGAACCACTTTATCTGCCTCAGGACTTATCGCTTGTGGTACACTGTGGGCTGACTGCAGGGGAGGCTGGTGGAGGTAGAAGTCGGAGGACGGGCTCATTGAAATGCATGGAATGGAATGTAGAATGGGAGGACGGGCTCATTGTAATGCATGGAACGGAATTAAACACATTCCTTATTCCGTTCCGTGCATTACAATGAGCTCATCCTCCAATTTCTGCCTCCTCCACCAGCCTCCACTGGCTATCTGTCCCACTAAAGTTCCTCTCCAGACCCCCAGGAGGACTTCAGCACTTTATTATCTACACACACACACACACACACACACACACACACACACACACACACACACACACACACACACACACAACCCCCAGTCGACAGATAGATTCTGCTGTCTCATGATGTGAACTTTCCTTACTTTAATACTTTTTCCAGCGACTGTACATCAGCACAAAACCCCTGTTCGTCCCTTCGATCAGAACATTCACTAACTACTCCTGATGGTGTGTGTGTGTGTGTGTGTGTGTGTGTGTGTGTGTGTGTGTGTGTGTGTGTGTGTGTGTGTGTGTGTGTGATCTCTCCCAGGCTGTCCAACGCCCATGGAATCAGCATCCAGATCGTCGGCACCACAACCGTCCTGATGATCTCTAACGTGACCGAGGAGGACTACGGGAACTACACGTGTGTGGCAACCAACAGGCTCGGAATCCAGAACGCGAGCCTCTTCCTCTTTAGTAAGTGACACGCCGCCATCTTTGAGAGGATACCTGGGCTCCTTTCCATTATAAACATGCAGACGGCCCCTTCTCTTGCTCCTTCATACCGAGTGAGCCCCTCAGCGATGTTTTGATGACATCTCTGCAAGCGAGGCCCCCTACCTGAGTGTAGGGGGTTGAGCGGGGGGTTGAGCGAACAACCGTTAGTGGTCGCTGTTTCATACCTGTCTGGGTACGTCAAGGGCTCCTTTCCAGTCCAAAAGAGATGTGAGGAGCCTCAGACCTGATGGGTTAAACCGCTGTACACAAGAGCATCCTGTCGTTCTGAGGCACAGTCGTCGTGTTTAGAAGTGGCCACTAGATGTCGCCACTGCTCCATCACTTTCTGCAAAGAATGCACTGAATTTCCGTCTTACACTCAAAAATCATAACTCATCATATTAATATTGTTCTAACAGTAGTACATGGGATTGACTTTAAACTCTCTCTCTTTAACTCTCTCCATCTCTCTCTTTCTATTTCTCTCTCTCTCTCTCTCTCTCTCTCTCCCTCCCCCTCTCTCTCCCTCTCTGCAGGACCTGGGACTGGTGGAGACATCAGTGGCGCGCCCTGCCTGTCCCAGTCACTGGGGCTTCTGCTGGGCTCCCTTATCAGCCTTTTCTTCAAGTGTTAATAACACCAACCAATCCACCATTGTTATTACTATGTTATAATCATGGAGACTGTTTGCATAATGTAACAACAACCCTGACAAGCTCTGACGCGCAAAATAGATATAAATATTAGAATGGGCTATTATTAATAAGTTGTAGTAACAAAAAAAAAATTATGTGAAATTGAACAATGGAACAAACAGTGCTCTTTCAAAAAAAAAAAAAAAAATTATGTTATTATTGTCATTTTAACATGCTGAGATCTTTGCTTTCCGCTGTCATCTCTCTAGTTTTGGTTAGGGCTTGGTTGTGGTTTCACTGTGTTTTGTCCTCCATAAATACGCAAGTCAAGACTCCCTCATGACAGGAATTATCAGGTCAAGAACAACAGTCATGGAAGCACTGTTCCGCTCATCATAATGACATCATAATGAGATCATAATGACATCATAATGACATTATTCCAACTTTATTGTATAATTACACTTGAGGTTACCAGTGCATTATCAAAACAGTAACACATTAATCTGCCAAATATCAAAAACAACAAAAACAACAAAAACAAAAAACTGTAGATTTGAAACAAAAGCATATTATGTATACAAATTATGTCAAAGTGAACTTTGTTGCTGCGAACAATGTTAAGCAAAATTTCAGACAGACAAGTAGTTGATGACATACAAACGTGCGCTTGATATTAAATAGTTCAATAATTGATTTATATAATATAGTAGACCAACATTAGTACAACTGTCAACAGAAAACATGCAGTATTAGATACATGGCCAGTTGTCTCATGATGAAATGCCTCATTTCTGGACACATCAATTGTCTGAATTGTTGCTTTTTCATTGAGGATGAGGAAGCACGGGCACCATACTCTAGCATGAGGATACTGTGGAGTTACTCAAAACCTCAAACGGCTTCAGCTTGAAAAATTGCATTTATTAGGGAAAAAAGGATCCTTTTCCTTTCAAGACTTTCAATAAGCAAAACATAGGTAATATGGATGTGTTCTGTACATATTCAATTTTGTATTTCTCTATGATAAAATGGACTTGTTCCACACTGTTACAAGCTAAATAGTCATCATATGGTTGTGGTATATTATGTTGCTTGTATGATTACAAAACGACAATGTGCTGTGCAGTTTCTCTATGGCAAACTGTATTTAGCTTCAGAAAAAGGCCTGCCATATGATATATTTCCGTTTATGTTGTCAACTTTCTCATTTGATTTTGGGATTTGGAAATACCACAGTTTTGAAACTGACACAAATGAATGATATGCTTTTATTTTCTGTTTTCGTGAGGATGTTTTTTCAGTTTTCAGTCATTTCAGTTTAACGGTGTGTATATACATATATATATACTTGAATCCAATGTTCCTTATATAAAAGACAAATTTAATATGTGTCCATGTTTCTAAATAGGATTAGTAATTTGTTGATGATTAACATGTAGTTACCCATGGGAGCAAATGGCTGCACCATGCAAGTAATGACCATTGGAGAAACATGTTTTTAAAAAGGGTTTAATATGAAGGTCATTTTGTGCATTTATTGTACCTTTCAAAAGAGTAGTTGGTTGTGGGGGCAGTGTAGAGTATGTGCTTTCTAATAGAATAAAAAGCATTTCACTAACTGGACATATTACAGTATGATAGTGGCCATTGGCTGAATGCCAAAATGAATAAATCATAAACGTTTCGTATTCCCTGAGATAAAACTTGGGTCAGTTTGACCCTCCATTTTGACTTTGTGTGACACTGTGTTCAGAAAACCGAACTTAAATGGTACTGTACTGTTGACATGTAAGTAATACTTAAACCCTTTACCCATACAAGATTCGCTGTATTCATTCTGCTTTGAAACCCACGACTGTGAGAGTTATCTGACAGGGGAGGCAGCCGGAGGTAGGAATCGGAGGACGGGCTCATTGTAATGCATGGTACGGTGTGAGGAATGGTACCAAACACGTATTCCATTCCATCCATTACAATGAGCGTGTCCCATTTTTAAACAGACAAAAACTGACTGCATTGGTGCTGTTCAGAGAATCTAAGGCAGCATGCCGATAGTCCAAAATGGCGTCCTCTCCTTTCTCTTGTTCATCTTCACAGATCTGAACACATGGGATGTGTGAAAGTAGCATAGTTGATGGCTACCAAATATTAGCTTTCACCCGTCCTGTTGTTTAGACATCAATGCGTATGATGGGTAGGGGATGAGGCGAGGAAGACTCTCTGGCTAAATCTCAAAAGTCTTTCCTTGATTAACCTCAAGTCCTCTCTCCTTGCCTCCTTCTCAAAAGGCATTGGAGGAGAATGTTCAAGGGGTGGAACCTCAGACCTTCTCCTCCAATGAACATTGAGAAGGAGGTGAGGATAGAGAAAGTGAGGAATCAAGGAAAGACTTTTGAGATGCATCCTCTCTTTCTACCCTATCTCTGGTTGGTCAGCTACCTGTTAGCACTGGCTGATAAATTCGGCCTGTGGAGAATAGTCTCCTTAAAAGGATAGATCACTTTTTTACACCTTATAGTCAGATGGTTCCTTTCCCCGAAAGTAGTCCATGGGCCAAGAGAAACTGTGTGTACTTTTGAGGTGATTTGGCCACAAATGTTGAATTTTGTCTCTTGTCTCTTGATTCACACCCATTGATTTCTTTGTTAGCGGTGGCTAAAGTTGAAGCTGAAATCAGTAGTGGCTATTTGAACATCTCTGAACCATGGACTACAGTTTCTCCATGGACTACTTTCAGGGTAAGGAACCATCTGAACCATAAAGTGTAAACAAGTGTACTACTGTATCCCTTTAAGAAATTAATATCTGCTAGCTCAGATAAAGGAGTATTTTGGATCTACAGTGTGTTTACATGTGAAGGAAGGCGTGTGTACTATTCTACCCGTCCTTTCCTGTCATAACCAACTGGGTAAAATGGGTGGGTCTTGCAGTGATTGACAGTATCATCAGCCAATGATGAGAGAGATGGCAGATGCTTAGCTAAATGCGTTTTGAAGCATACATGAGTGTCTAGACGGGTCAGAAGGACTGTAACTCTGCCTTTGGATACAGCATCTGTTCCCTGATGAATAACAGCTAGAGACCTACAGAGGACAAATATGACTACCTAGAATACTAATAACAACCAGTTGCTTCCCATTGCTGTACAAAATTGGCTTGTGTGTGCACATTGTTGAGTTTCTTTAACTTGTTTTAAACCATTGAAATAGTTACACGCGGTATGGAATTACAAGTCATGGGAAGGGATAGTTCACTCTAAAATCGAATTTCTTGGATTAATTACATACTGTACAGTACCTTCACTGCACTCCATTTTAAAGTCCATATCTCAGTTATTTAGTAATTTTCAGTAGACACATTTCCAATATAATCTGATAATTTTCATCAATTAGGTTATATTGGACAATGCGTCTGATGCCAGTTGTGGGATATCGACGTAAAAGTGTTTTGGTGTATTGGCTGTAGTAAAGGTAATTGGTTAATCACAGAAATTAGAATTTCGAGTGAACTATGCCTTTAAAATTGCTCACAAGCATAGATAAGTTATGATTTGCAACCCTTCATTTTAATGTTTTTTTCCCCTCACATGTATATACAATGTTTTTAGACTACTGAGTCTGTCCCTCCGTTCTCTTGTTGATAATACTCGCTAGTAGACAACAACTTGACGGAATGTCCCGTTTGTACTTCCCTATGTCAGGAAAGAATTCCTAGACTAGAGGATCTCGTTATACAATCATTACACAGAAATGTCCCGTTTTCTTACTTTCATTCATGGTCGAGGTGTTGCGGTTCATTTCTCAAAATACTATGTAAAAGGTAAACAAGAAAATGTTCAAGACACAAGATAAAATTGTTTGAATTTCAGTGTTCTGTATTTGAATGTGGATCGAGATGTTGATGAGTAACCTTTTTTGGAGAAAGCTTAAAACACTGTATCCTAACGGTACAATTGTGTTTATCACCCTGTAACATGCAAATAAAATAATATATGTATTGTTAATTCTCATTTTGGAGATTTGTGTCCTGCTATACATTTCTGGAAAGCTTAAAAAAAAACAATATAAATCTTGATTCTGTTCCAAAAAGATGATTGTTTCTATGTCACTTTTTGGTCTGTACACTTGTAACATTGGTAAGAGTTTTGTCTCCAAGGAAACTACACAATGACATGCTACTTTTCATAGAATGTACTACTCAGAGGCCAGAAGAACCACACTATTGGTCCACAGACACAGATTAAGCCACAGACACAGATTAAGACAAATCCTGGAATTTATTGTACTTTCAATAGAGACTCTCCATTGAAGATGCATTTAAGAGTAGGTCTTGCTATCGCTCTCGCTTCTTCTATCTTTACAGGAATATTTGTAGTAGGCCTACAGTACTTAATTTTAATTTGTTCCACCAACATCACATTCAGAAATAAATATTCACTGTAGCCGGCTGCATAATCTCAACGTTATTGTTGTGAGTACATCCAACTACTCATACATATCATGTCACATTCACTTGCTGTACTGTGTTGACCTAAAATGAGAGATTTTACTCAAAGGGTCCATTATCCAAGGTTATAAAACCATCACTTTCAGGCTTTTTATTTTGGAGATTGCATGTTGAACATTTGTATTAGGCATAGCATATGCATCGGGAATCGTTTGTAATGACAGATGTATTCGTGGCTTGAAATCAGCTCTGACCTGACTCTGGGTTGAGCGGTTCGACAACGAACGCTCTGCCTTTTGTGCTCAATAGTTGTTCGGTTTGTTCATATCATTTTTGACAGACTCTGAACTGTACGCATCGTACGGACCGGGGTTTACGCACAGTTCACATGTGAGTGAGCATGCTGGGGATTGGCCAGTCTTAGTTTGAGCGAACTCATTTCGAATTTCCTACTCTTCACCCCGCTGACAAACGGCGCTTTGGTGTACCAGTGTTGATAGTGTGGGCAAGCCTTGGTAAATCCCTCTTGACTGGTGCACAACGTAAGCGTCTTTCAACAGGTAAGGACTGAACTGTAAACCAACGAAATAATTCCAATATTGCTAGCTAGCTAACATAAACTAGCATAGGATCGTGACGTTAGCTGAGATAGCTAGGTTTGTGAATCAAGCTGATTGACCGCTGCCAACGGCTCACGTGGGATTTTAATGTTTAATGTTACCGCTGGTAACATTATTTCTCAACACGAGATTGTCCAAATGTAAGCGTGAGACAAATAGTGCTCTTAAAAGTTACATATTTCAATATGAAATGTCAGGAGATCTAGACGTGTTAGCAGTAGCATAGCACAAGTATGATCGCTGTGGAGGTGACTAGTTTGCATTCGAATAGGCCTATTGAATGGATCTTGCCATGAACAGTGTATCTTGGTCATGTACAGGGCTAGCCAGCAGGTAAGTGAAATGGTTAATTTTTGCTAACTGCCTACCAAACTATAGGGTTAGTGTGTCAGCTATATCACACGGAATAGCATTTAAGTTACCTTCAATTGCTTCTTGGCTTTCTGTTGCTTTGTCAATTTATTTAGGCTTATCAAATCATATCCCCAACAGGTGAATCACATTCAATGGTGTTGCTGTGAACGTCCAACTTTCCGCCTGCTCAGTTCATTTGAAGGTACGTTGAAATAATTTAATTGTGTTTTCTTGAAAAAGGCCTACACCAATGCACTCTTTGTTTTTAAATCCATAATCAATCTGTAATTGATAGAGCTGTTTTGGTTGAATAGACGCATGATACCCATGAATTATTTAAATGTAAAGCTGTAGGCTAGTTTACCTTTTGACATGTGGATGCTTTATAACTCTTGTTTCGATCTGTGATTCTTTTTTCATATTTATTTTTCAGTTTTTTAGGAAATTGGTTTTGCTGAGTAATCATTGTCACTGACCTTCATTGACTTTGAAAATCTATAAAACACCTTATGCATGGACTTTCACATCAACAATGATTACGCAACAAAATGCAGTTTCCAATTCTCACTATATTATTACTAAATATCAAAATGTCTTAATCATGTTAAATGGCAGCATATTCTTCTTGACTTCCATAGGTATCTGCACATGAGATTGTGTAAGATCTGCAGCTTAAAACAAAAAAAAGCACTATACGCTAAAGGCATGGCCACAACCAATCACTGCCCTGTTTGTTCACAAATTGCCCTTTTTGCTTCAAAACATGGAGTGCCCTTAAGTCACATTTGTCCAGGCAACATGCAACTGACCGACCAGTCAGTAAAGCCAGGAGACCAGTCAGTAAAGCCAGGAGACCAGTCAGTAAAGCCAGGAGAAGTCCTCACTTTTAAATGTGAACTTTGCAACTCTTGCAGTTTCTCAACTGAAAATAATTATTTTGAAAATCTTGGAGTCCAACTTAAAAAACCACGAAACTCCGGTCTGTGTATTTGAAAAGTGCAATATTACCACGCATGTTTATGGAACATTTGCATCTCATAGGACCCGAAAACACAACCCTCATTCACTGGAGGACCTTAGAACTGGAATCTGGCAAAAGTAACAGGCAAACTCCCAACATAATGTAGTATTTGAAGATGAATCGGAAGAATTGGAAAATCTAATTGTGCAGAAAATAGGCCACCTTTTATTGAAATTGGACAGTATTTACAATGTGTCAAATAAGTGTATCAACAAGATGGTTGGGGATAGTAGGCTCAGTGTTGTAAGTCCAGTCATAAGAGACATTGTTTATCCTTGGTAAATGGGGATGGGGGGGTATGAATAAGTAAATAAATAATAATAAGTAAGTAAAGTAAAGGGGCTGTGACGGAGACAGGGAGGGTCTGTGGTCCTCTGTGGCTCAGTTGGTAGAGCATGGTGCTAACAGACAGACAGTATGACAGACAGACAGTATTACAGCGTTGTGGTCCTCTGTGGCTCAGTTGGTAGAGCATGACGCTAACGATGCTTAGGTTGTGGGTTCGATTCCCACTGGGACCATATATACTGAAAAATGTATGTACTCACTGCAATGTAAGTCGCTTTGGATAAAAGCATCAACTGAATGGCATATATTATTATTGTTGAAGATCCAGTAATCTCAGATTTGGTTAAAGAAGTCTATGAGTCAAACCCCATTAGCTCAGGTTTAAGAGTGGATGGGCACCTTGCCACACCCTAGAAGAGAAGGGAGTTTTTTTAAGAAACATTTTTCTGTGGTTGAGCCTGTGGAATAAATGCTTGATGCAAAGGACAGAAGAACCTTCCAGTATGTTCCTGTTCTGCAGTCACTGTTACAAATATTAGGCAAGAGGGATATTCAGGAGAACGCTTTCCAGTCTTCCCAAACTACTTGCAAGTCTCAGTCTTCCCAAACTATTTGCAAGTCTCAGTCTTCCCAAACTATTTGCAAGTCTCAGTCTTCCCAAACTACTTGCAAGTCTCAGTCTTCCCAAACTATTTGCAAGTCTCAGTCTTCCCAAACTACTTGCAAGTCTCAGTCTTCCCAAACTACTTGCAAGTCTCAGTCTTCCCAAACTATTTGCAAGTCTCAGTCTTCCCAAACTACTTGCAAGTCTCAGTCTTCCCAAACTACTTGCAAGTCTCAGTCTTCCCAAACTATTTGCAAGTCTCAGTCTTCCCAAACTATTTGCAAGTCTCAGTCTTCCCAAACTATTTGCAAGTCTCAGTCTTCCCAAACTACTTGCAAGTCTCAGTCTTCCCAAACTTGCAAGTCTCAGTCTTCCCAAACTATTTGCAAGTCTCAGTCTTCCCAAACTACTTGCAAGTCTCAGTCTTCCCAAACTACTTGCAAGTCTCAGTACGAGTCATTTCGTGATGGGACACATTTCAAAGAAAATGAGTGTTTATCCGCAGATGAACGAGTACATTCTCTTCTTCTCTATGTTGATGACTGAAGTGTGCAATCCCCTTGGAACATCCTGCAAAAAGCACAAAATCACCGCAGTGTATTGGGTGTTAATAAATGAGCTATCTCAGTTTCGGTCTACACTGACATCTATCTACTCAGCCATCCTCTGCAAGGCTGTTGATGTGAAGCAATATGGATATGAGCCAGTGCTAGAGCCACTCTTAAAAGACCTTGTGAAGTTGGAAGAGGAAGGACTTTTTATTCCTCTTAGGAAAGAGCATTAAAGGTATTGTGTTCAGTGTAGTAGCTGATAACCTGGGTGCCCATTGCATTGGTGGCTTTGTGGAAAGTTTCAGTGGATCACATATCTGCATTCGGTTTGGGTAAACATTCAGACTTCCAGGGAGAAGAAGTAGGAACAAGTACTTTGACATTTTGTCAGGATATCCACCAGATGTGCTCCTTGACCTTTTTGAGGGAATCATTCCTCTGGAATTGGCATTGTGCTTCAGAGGTCTAATCAAGAAGAAATATTTTACTCCATTAGAACTCAACAATCTAATCAGATTAATCCCTTACAAGTGGAGTGACAATACTAACTGCCCACAGTCAGTTCCGCTGAACTTAGTGAATCGAAGGACAGTTGGAGGGAACGCTCATGAAAACTGGTGCTTATTGTGTCTGCTTCCATTCATAATAGGAACAAAAGTACCCGTCGGCGAACCGTCATGGCAGCTTCTAATGGACTTCAGAGATATAGCTGAAAATGGTTTCCCCATTTCACACAGAGGAGACGGTTTGGTACCTTGACACCAAGATATCAGAGCACATGCATAGATTCTTGGAGGTTTTGCCACAGTAAAAACGTATTCTAAGGCACCATTTCCTTGAACTTTATCCGCAACTGATTAAGATCCCATGTAGCTTTGCAAAACACAGCTTTTTTAAGCGGATAGTTAGATAGACAAACAATTTCCGGCACATTTTACAGTCCCTTGCAGTTTAGCATCAATGAATGCGTGGGTACCATCTGTATGGCACAGACATTGTCAAACCTGCCTTCTCTGTCACAAAGCAGCCCACAGTGGCTTTGGAAGTGTTAAAGGAAGACATACAGGAAGCAGTAAAAAGAAAGTTTCCAGATGAGACCCGTGTTCAGTTGGACAGACTTTGAGGAACTACTTGTCATAATCATTGTTCATGGCAGACTTGCTTTTGTTGCCAAGTGTCAAAATGCGTGGTAAACTGAGCACCTTTGGGGTTTTGAGCTGGAATACAGAGGGAATGTTGAAGTCTTGTGCAACAGGAATTGTCAGATATCTTCCCTCTAACAGCATAGACTGTTGGGCAAAAGCGCATGGTCACCCTGAAGCAGGGCTCCAGAGTACGACCAATTTGGTCTCATATGCAACCAATAATTTGTCCAGTGCGACTAAACATTTCCTTTGGTCGCACCAGTGTGACTGGAATCTAGATTATTATGATTTTTTATATCCCCAAAACATGATTTGGTCAAACAGTAGGCTAATTTGGTGTGCATTATTTTATCATCCTTTACATACTATATCAGCGCCATTTGTTTCTCTGCTGTGTGTGGGTGTGCGTGTGCGTGTGCGTGTGCGTGCGTGCGTGTATGACTGAGTGAGTTTTCTCTCCTTCCCTTTCCCCTGGTAACTATGACAGTATTTTCCGCATGAAAAGGAAGCATAGCAAGCATTGGAAAATTAAACATGCAATAAACTAGTTTTTCTGAGAGTCTACTAACATGTCCGTCAACATCTCCAAGGAAGAACTGCGTTTCACCAAATTTAAATCGCGAACACAACTTTGGACACCCTGAAATATAGGACCGGTGCCCAAGTCTTTCATGATAGATGGTGCCCAAGTCTTTCATGATAGATGGTGACACCGACATCAACAAAAGAACGTGAGATTGTTTATGCACGTACCATTTACAAGGGGAGGCCCACCAACGTCCTGCTAGGCCACGTTGAAGTGCAGCATACCAGCGCACAAGGTGTGTATATAATTGGTATATTTACATAATTCGCTGAGCAAAAATAAGACATGCAGCCCTTTATTTTATACTTTATGATCTATCTAGATATGATTTATTAGGATAGGCCGACCTAATGTAAAAGACAAACAACCATGATGTTATTTTTCATTGTAGGAGTCTATTCTGCCACTAAGAAGGCATTTGCTGCTCTCTGGGCACAGTGCGAGGACTGGCTGGAAAGAACTGTGGCTATGGGGGCAGACGGTGCTGCAGTGAATCTGGGGTACAAAGGGGGAGTGATAGCCCTTGTACAACAAGAAGGGGGGGACTTCATTGTGCCCTTTCACTGTGTGCCACACAGGTAATTGTTTGTGTAGTCTGTTAGGACAGGTATTCTTCATTGTGTGCTGTACTACATCATGCATGATCTTTTTTTAATGAAATAGGGAGGGGGAAGGGGATTTTATTAATTAATTGCATTTCTAGTGACAGTAAAAACATATATTAATTATTATATTAATTATATAAATCTTTACAGATTGGAACTGGCCTTGCTCTCTGTGACAATGCCATGATTGGCCAGGTCTGCTACAACATGTGAAAGTGTAACCCAGGGACACATTATAGGTGTTGGCCATCTGAGGGGGACCTCTTGTAAGGGGGCATGGCGCTTTATTTCTGTTAGGCCTATTTAAGTGTCTTTTTTTATTTTTGAATATGTTTTTAGGGGATTTCTGCTTAATTAGGATAGAGACAGTAGAGATTGACAGGAAGGATGGGTGAGAGGGATGACATGCGAGATACACTGAGGGTCGGAATCGAACCGGCAACCTTGTGATCATGCGACATGCTAATTAGTGTGCTACGCCGCTAAGCATCCCCATATTGTTTTATTTATTTACTGAGTTTTATTGTTGAAGTGTATTTAGTAATGTTAATAAAAAATCTTTGTTGCACCTTATTCCTGCTTAAGCAGTTATTTTCATGTGACTAAATCACTAAATCGCACATATAGCAGAGCATATATATCAATAAAAAAAAAAAACGAATCAAAAGTCAGAGCTGCACTTACCTTTTCCAATTTTTTGGGTGTGACCAAATTATGTGTCGGTGACCTTAACAGAAAACGTTAGTGTCACCAGTGCAACTAATGTAAAAAGTTAGTCTGGAGCCCTGCTGAAGTGTCACATTTTCCAGCAATATGCGGTAACATTATTCTGATATTGACCGACGTGATTTGAACATCTTAATTCTTTAAGACCTACATATCAATACATTATCAATACATATTACCTTGAATTTACCTTCACTCAAAATACTCCTTAGGTCTTAACTTACTTATACGTGATATATATGGAGAGTGCATGTAAATATAACTAACGTGCCTATTATTCTATTTACAGGATCTTTAGACAACCGAGATGTCCGCCAGGCTGCGAGTCCTTCTGTGCCAAGAAGTCCACAAGCTGACCTTTGCCCTCTGCAATCCTTGGGACAGTGGCTGAGCTAAAGACAAGAGTGCAAGAGACATTCATGGTAGAAGGGGATGTCAGTCTACAATACAGTCTACAATACAGTCTACACTACAGTCTACACTACAGTCTACAATACAGTCTACACTACAGTCTACAATACAGTCTACACTACAGTCTACAATACAGTCTACACTACAGTCTACACTACATGGACACTGATTTTGCAGCTGATGAGGCAACTGATGAGATGAGAAAGGACAAAGATACCATCAAAGTGGTTTACATTACGTTGACCCCCCCCCCACCAGCTCTCCCCAGCCCAGCTCGGAATATACCAGCTCCTCCAGCGCCTCCCATGATGCAGTGATGTTGTCCTCTCCAGAGAGCACCTCCTCCTGTTCCCATCCTCGGCCGGCTCAGTTTGTAATACCTTGCTTTGCTTCCGACACCGTGCTCGTTCTTCAGACAGCTAATTAAGCACACAGAAAAGTCAGTAATTCTGGAGAAACTGTCAGAAAGTATATTTGGGTTTACAGCCTATCCTTCGGGTCTTCAGGGCGCAAAAGCACACATGCCTAAAGGAGCCTGCATCCCAACTTGTACGGATGGCAAAGCAGTCTCAAATTCAAGATGGGCAATTACAGAGCAAAACTGAGAAAACTCAAATGTGCCAGAGCTGGATGTGAACTCTCTCAAGAGAAGATCCGCAGATGGAAGGGAAGAACATAAAGGAGAGACAGACGAAACCCTGGAGAAGGAACGAGAACAGCTTCTCAGTGACGTTTAGAAGAAGGACAACAGCAGCACCGTCAGTGTGAAAATGGTGAAGTCCTTCTCATATCGTAGACAATAAGTTGTTCAGAGCCCTCCTGTGAGTGATCTCAAAGACCAATGGCCTGCCTTGTTTCAAGCCGCTCAAGTATAATTTCATTTGAATGACAGTAATGATTCTTCAATGTAATGATGACTCGGGTAAATAAAGCGTGCTCTCTCTCTCTCTCTCTGTGTCTCTCTGTCTGTCTGTCTGTCTGTCTGTCTGTGTGTGTGTGTGTCTCTCTCTCCAGATTCAGGAGGGATTCAGGAGGAATACAACCATCCGGCTAGAATCAGCTTTCACTGCTACACACCGAGACTGTTGTCTTTGTTCAAGAAGAAAGGAGGTGCTGCAGGGGTGAAATTGCAGGGGATCCTGGAAATGTTCTATGGGGTATGTGCTCAAGACATCACATTACAGTCAATTATATTTAGTGCCGTTTTTGTAGCTTTTAGTAAATAAAACTTAACTCCCTCTTCTGACAGAGCAACACTGTTGAGAAGAGAAGAGAAGTCGTGATCTGTGGCCATCATATACCTGGGCGAGAACATAGAGGACAAAGAAAAACAGGTAAAAAAAAATATAGATACACATTTTGTTGTGTTACAGCCTTATTCTAAAATGGATTAAATTATTTTTTTCCCTCATCAATCTACACACAATGCCCCATAGTGACAAAGCCAAAACAGGTTTAGAAATATTTGCTAATTTATTAAAAATAAATAACTGAAATATCACATTTACATAAGTATTCAGACCCTTTACTCACTACTTTGCTAAAGCACCTTTGGCAGCAATTACAGCCTCAAGTCTTCTTGCGTATGACCCTAGAAGCTTGGCACACCTGTTTTTTTGGGAGTTTCTCCCATTCTTCTCTGCAGATCCTCTCAAGCTCTGTCAGGTTGGATGGGGAGCGTCGGTGCACAGCTATTTTCAGGTCTCTCCAGAGATGTTCGATCGGATTCAAGTCCAGGCTCTGGCTGGGCCACTCAAGGACATTCAGAGACTTGTCCCGAAGCCACTCCTGCGTTGTCTTGGCTGTGTGCTTAGGGTCATTGTCCTGTTGGAAGGTGAACCTTTGCCCCAGTCTGAGGTCCTGAGCGTTCTGGAGCAGGTTTTCATCAAGGATCTCTGTACTTTGCTCCGTTCGTCTTTCCCTCGATCCTGACTAGTCTCCCAGTCCCTGCTGCTGAAAAACATCCCCACAGCATGATGCTGCTACCACCATGCTTCACCGTAGGGATGGTATTGGCCAGGTGATGAGCGGTGCCTGGTTTCCTCTAGACCTGACGCTTGGCATTTAGGCCAAAGAATTCAATCTTGGTTTCATCAGACCAGAGAATCTTGTTTCTCATGGTCTGAGAGTCCTTTAGGTGCCTTTTGGCAAACTCTAAGCGGGCTGTCATGTGCTTTTTGCTGAGGAGTGGCTTCCGTCTGGCCACTCTACCATAAAGGCCTGATTGGTGGAGTGCTGCAGAGATGGTTGTCCTTCTGGGAGGTTCTCCCATCTCCACAGTGGAACACTGAAGCTCTGTCAGAGACCATTGGGTCCTTGGTCACCTCCCTGACGATGGCCCTTCTCCCCCTATTGCTCAGTTTGGCCGGGCGGTCAGCTCTAGGAAGAGTCTTGGTGGTTCCAAACTTCTTCCATTTAAGAATGATGGAGGCTACTGTGTTCTTGGGGACCTTCAACTACTGCAGAAAAATGTTTGTACCCTTCCCCAGATCTGTGCCTCGACACAATCCTGTCTCGGAGGGCTGCAGAGAATTCCTTTGACCTCATGGCCTGGTTTTTGCTCTCACATGCACTGTCAACTGTGGGACCTTATATAGACATGTGTGTGCTGTTCCAAATCATGTCCAATCAATTGAATTTACCACAGGTGGACTCCAATCAAGTCGTAGAAACATCTCAAGGATGATCAATGAAAACAGGATGCACCTGTGCTCAATTTTGAGTGTCATAGCAAAGGGTCTGAATACTTATGTAAATGTGATATTTCAGTTTTTGATTTTTAATAAATTACCAAACATTTCTAAAAACCTGTTTTCACTTTGTCATAATGGGATATTGTGTGTAGATTGATGAGGAAAAAATTAATTGAATCCATTTTAGAATAAGGCTGTAACGTAACAAAATGTGCAAAAAGTGAAGGGGTCTGAATACTTTCCGAATGCACTGTATCTCCCCCTCCTCTCTTTCTCCATCCCTTCTCTTTCTCCCTTCCTCTTCGCTCTTTCACCCTCCTTCTATTCTCTCTCCCTCACTTCTCTTTCTCCCCCCTCCTCTCCTGTTCTCCCTACTTCTTTCTTCCCTCTTCACTTCCATCTCTCCCTTACCCCCTCTGTCTTTCTACCTCCTTTCTCCTCTCCCTTCTCCTTTCTAGCTCCCTCTTCTTTTCCCCCCTCTCTTCTCTCTCCTTCGTCTCTCCTTTTTTCCTTCCATCTTCCTCCCTCCATACTTACACTATCCCTGCTATGAATGTTCTCTAATGTTTACTTTGACTAGTGCCCTCGGCTATGTAAATCTAGTTTACTGTCTGACTTCTCAGGATGCAGAGGATGCCAACATCCAAGAGGACGTCACACAAGAGAACATCCAAGAGGACCTCACACAAGAGAACATCCAAGAGGACCTCACACGAGAGAACATCCAAGAGGACCTCACACAAGAGAACATCCAAGAGGACGTCACACAAGAGAACATCCAAGAGGACCTCACACAAGAGAACATCCAAGAGGACCTCACACAAGAGAACATCCAAGAGGACCTCACACAAGAGAACATCCAAGAGGACCTCACACGAGAGAACATCCAAGAGGACCTCACACAAGAGAACATCCAAGAGGACGTCACACAAGAGAACATCCAAGAGGACGTCACACGAGAGAACATCCAAGAGGACCTCACACAACATGTCCTCAAGATCTTCATTGTCAACCAGGGTGCCAGCAATGACGACAGTCCCGTGGATCTGGGGATAGCCATTGAAGGAGCCGAGGTCCTATATGAGATTCCTAGTGTAGCACAGGCATGCACCTTCTTGATGGACCTTATCTACGCCTTAAACCTAAGCTACCCTAAGCTAGAACTGAAATATACCTTTGAGGTGTTCCAGAAAGTCTTCTTTTAAAAAATAAATAAATAATTAGTATTCTTTTTTATGCCAGTGAAAACAGTTTTCAACATGTAAAATGCTCAAGGAGAGATTCATCACTTGAGTTTTAAGGGAGGAAACCTGTTTTAAGGGAGGAAACCCTGATTATGTTTGTTAGTTGTGTTTAGGTGGTTTCTACACTATTGGACAGCTCTCTCTGCAGGATTTCAACCCTGTATGCCAATTTATTTTGCAACGTGGGACTCTTGTGTTTATGCGAGAGAAAACAGATGAACAGATAAATGCTCAAGGAGAGATTCATCACTTGAGTTTTAAGGGAGGAAACCCTGATTATGTTTGTTAGTTGTGTTTAGGTGGTTTCTACACTATTGGACAGCTCTCTGCAGGATTTCAACCCTGTATGCCAATTTATTTTGCAACGTGGGACTCTTGTGTTTATGCGAGAGAAAACAGATGAACAGATAAATGCTCAAGGATCTACCTTCTCACTTTGCCTGTTTTGAGGAAGCAAAACTTGATTTATTTTTGTTTGTGTTAATTTTCAAATGTTATGGTAGACAAACTGTTTCTTAACAAACACTATTAAGCAGTCCTCAGATTCAAATCCTGTACGCCATGTTATGTTTCTCAGGGATATACATTGCCTTCAGTAAGTTGTTGTTTTTTTTACTTTGACATTATAGGGTATTTTGTGTAGATCAGAGACAACAAAATAAATCAATCTATTATAAAGTCAAGTTGTAACAACAAAATGTGGGAAAAGTCCTGGGGGGTGAATACTTACTGAAGGCACTGTAACTGTAATAGTGGTTAGTATTGTTCATGGATGATGTTCCCTGATCCTCTGCAGGGCAGGAGCCACAGTAAGTGATTAGCTCCAGCTCAGGGTGGCAGGAGAGGAAAGGAGTGTAAGCAGTACAACGTGTCAGACATTTAAATTCTCCCGACGTTTGAGAAATTTAACAGACGTCCATATGCGCTGGGTGTGTAACACATTCGGTTGTCACCCACGGTGCTCAGAATGACACAAATTACATTTAGATGACGGTAATTCATCTAAACAGAATAGAAAATAGTCTGTGAAGTTGTAATAGAATACAGTGCATGGGCATTGTCAGGCCCACTATTGGTTTTCTATTTGTGTGTGAAAGTTGCAGAGGTTCTCCTTTGTTACAGAAAGATAATAAAGTGAAGACTGAAAGTTGTTTTGGTGTTTGTCACTTTAATGTCTATACCTAGGTGGTGTTGCCTCGCAAAATAGAGTGAGGTTTGTAGAACAAAAGGCAACTATTTGCATAAGCTTCTTGAGTAGGATGTACATTTTAATTTTAATTTCATATTAGGAACTAATATGTTTTGTGGACCTGGTTACAATAAGTAACTAATCAGAAACATGAAGTAACTCAAACTTACAAGTACAGTTCTGGACTAGAAAAAATCCAACTTACAATAATGACTCTGGAACTTAAATAATTAAGTTGGTTTTACACTAAAACGTATATCATACATAAAACTCAGTCTTGTTGGTAATAGTTAAAAGGCTGATGCAAGTAGTTACAGTGTATGTTAACTATTCCCTTGATAAAAACAACCAAACAACTAGAGTTTTGTGTGTCAAACTGTTAGTGCCGATGAAAAAACTATCTTGAAGTAACTGTTTCTACCATCAGGTAAGCTTTTTATTGGGAAGCCCTGTATCTATCTTACCAAGCTCTAACCTGCATTCTAGTGTCTCTCCACTAGGTGGCACTTTGTTATTGATCGACACAGCGTTGGTGTGTAAGAGACTCGTCCTACTCAGGATAAGTATCAAACAGCATCGCTATTAAAACATTTAGTTTGGCGATAAAATATTCCACAACGTATGATGGTAGTTGGCACATTGCTTTATTTTGAAAACAGACATTGAAACCATTTTTTTTTCTTTTTCACAATTTAACTCCTTAGATTGAAACTGGACATTGCACTCACTGGAACATAGGAAAAGTTATTTTTTTGTTTTGTTTTGTTTGATTTTCTTTTTTTAACATCAGTGCAAGAGTAAATCCAATTCATATCAAACTCTTAGAACAACACCTAGGACATCAAAAAGAAGCCACGTTTTTCTTTGTATCTGTGACTGCGAAAAGTTCTTCTTCTCAGTGGAAGAGTTCCCATGCAATTTGTTAGATGGTTCATGCTAATCTGTTAATTTAGAGGGGGAAGTTTTGGATCCCCCCTTTAAATTAAGTGAAACGTTTTTTTTATTTAAGGCCCTCATAAACCCATTAAAAGGCCTTGTTAAATGCTTTACACATCATTGTCATGCTATGTTCAGGGTGCCAAAAGGATTATGCCATGTTTGGCAAAGCACCAGGCGTATGGACCTGCTCTGTCACGCTTAATAACATGTGAATTTGCTTATTATTTTTGTTGTAAAGCATCTATTTAGGTCTTATAAAAGGTGTATGAAGGTTTCATTAAGCCTTAAAAGTTATATTTTGTTTGAGATGGGACCAAATTGGGAAATCTGAGGTTAATGTAGATGTTAATGTCATAGTATGTTTTCATAAATTGTTTTCCTTCAAGTGATATGAAAATCACCTCAGGTTGACTTGTATACGTGAGGAAGAGGAAGGATCAGATTTATTTAACGTATGTAAACCAAGCTTGATGAACTCAAGCAGAAGATGACAAAACTTCATCCAACTACTGATTCACTCACATAGACACAGAACATATTCACCAAATCAAACCACTTGTAGCTTGAGCCAAAAAACATCATGTTGGAAACTCCCCCGACATAAGAAAGAATCATTGCCACACAAAAAAATGACAAACAAATAAAAACTGACTGTCTTCACATTGAGTAGGCGAAGAGCAACCTTTAGATTCATATCTTAATCATATTTAATTTATCTATGTTAAACTTTCTCTTGGTCGTCCTTGCCCTCCTCCTGCTCAGCCTCTGCAGGAGTCTCAGCTGGTTTAGACTCTTCTGCAGCATCTGAAATAAGGAGGGAGGGGGGGGAAGGGAGGGGAGAGAGTGGGGGGGGGAGGAGGGAGAGGGAGGAGGGAGAGAGGGGAGAGGGTGGGGGAAGAGGGAGGGAGCGAGGGAGTGTGGGGAGATTGGGGGGAGAGGGGAGAGAGAGAGAGAACATTAGCATTTTCTCACGTGAAGATTTTGTTCTGAGGTCAGTTCTACTGAAACAAATAACATTCCAGCTACTTTTTACCTGCTTTTATTTTTATTTTTATGAAATATCCAAAGGGTATGTAAAAAGTTGTGAGGATGGAGTTCTATTTATAATCAGCGGACAGTGTGACATATAAAGAGTTAGCTGTAGACTCCTGAGCATCCCAGAGGCTTTAGCTGTCTGTACACTGCAACCGAGACTGCCCCTCTCCCTCATCTTTACACTGCACCAGGGGAGGCTGGTGGAGGTAGAAATCGTGGCAAGGGGGCTCACTGTAATGCATGGTACGGAATAGGGAATGGTATGAAACACACACCTCCACCAGCCTCGCCTGTGTCAGCTGTACACCTTAGATGTACTGTGAATGATCACAACATGATGGAATGAATGGTGTCAAAAGACACCTGCTAGGTGGGATTCTCAAAGATGGAGACTTAAAAACTGTCATAGGTGTACCGTAACAAGGTTGCTCTTATTGGAACAGCAAAATACACACAACAATATCCATGCAGTCAATAACATGGAGGCAATAGCACTTAAGTCAAATTTGTATGGGTTTTCAGAATGAGTCACGACTGCATTCTCTTGGGAAGAGTCATCAGCGGGTGACATCACTGGATGTGCTCATCCACTGGGATATGTAGTCTCTGACTTGTGAAGGATGAGTCATCCAAAGCCACTTAGCATTCTACAGGAGATTCAATTGGCGCGTTTCAGGTAAAGGGTGTGGTAGGGAGCTGGCCGTGCAATTCTTGTTAAAATGGTTATACTTCCCCTAGAGATAATGACTAATATGTTTATATATAGCCGGTTTTGCAATTTTAATGTCGCAGTCAATTTTGAACGCTTTGATTGTTGTTAGTATCGGTCTAGTTTGTGTCAATCTCAACAGTGGTGTCATGATTATTGATTTATGGAAGACGATCATACAGCAACTGAATTTCAGATGAGCAACACAACAAGTGCTATTCTTGTCTCGCAAACCTTTGTATGCAGGTTTATAAACCACTGCCACATGCATGAAGCCTTTTTGCATTGTATTTAACTCTGTCCATAGTCTATGATACTAGCCACCAGGGGAGGCTGGTGGAGGCAGAAATCGGAGGACGGGCTCATTGGATGCACGTTTGTTTGATACCATTCCTCATTCCGTTCCATGCATTACAATGAGCCTGTCCTCCGTTTTCTACCTCCACCAGCCTCCACTGCTAGGCACATATCTTATATCAGAGGCAGTCAACGATTGTTCTCTTTGCCTACATGGTTTACTTTACCTTTTAGTTCTATTTTCTGTTGTGAATTCATTCACCAGTTGTGAAATTATAACCATGTCAAGTCATCAATCAATTATGGGATGGCGGTTTCCCCGGACACAGATTCAGCCAAGTCCTCGACTCCAGCAGATCGCTTCTTCAAGGGATCAATGGAGAATCTCCACTGAAAGTAACGTTGCGTCCAGGCCTTGGTTTAAAGCAGCCCTCTACGTGAGGGAGAAAGCAAAACACCTGGCAGCTACACAAGTAGCCAATATAGGTGTAACTATGACAACCTGACGACAGAGCAGGTCTCCGTGACCTACTTTTCTCAGACCTGTCTCACACTCCGTGGTAGAGGACTCACCACACGCCATTAGGTAGGGCTACCTCACATAATGCTGTCTGGGAGGTCTTGGACTTGAGCCCAATGGAGCTTTTTTTCTGTTAGCAGAACAATATTGATTCAACATCTATTTCCATCAAAATCTAACAAGATCTTTGACGAGAGCATCTTTTTCTTTGCGGAATTACACTCATTTTTGAATATTAAATTTCCAGCTACACTTAAGGGAAGATCGGCTACAGGTATGTGTTGTACTTCAGGGAAGGCTGGTGGAGGTGGACATCAGAGGACAGGCTTGTGGTAATGCATGGCATGGAATGAGGAATGGTATCAAACACACGTGTGTTACCATTCCCCATTTCGTGCATTACAACGAGCCCGTCCTCCGATGTCCACCTCCACCAGCCTCCCCTGATGGACCACACACCACACAAGCTCATCTAGAGATGAGGCTGTCACTCAGACAGAGGCCTTGGCTCTACTCTACCTTGTGTTTGGTTAGGCTCCTCCTTGTCAGCTGTCTCTGTGTCACTAGCAGCAGGCACGTCGGCTTGTTTAGGCTCCTCCCCCTGTTCGCCACTCTCCTCCCCGCTCTTCTCCGCCCCATCTGTAGCGGGGGACTCTGTGCTGCTCTCCACCTCTTTGGGCTTCTCCTTGGCTTCGCTGGCCTCCGCCTTGGCCTCCTCTTTGGGGGGTTCAGAGGGAGCAGGGGCAGGGGTGGTGGTGGTGGGAGAGGGGGCGGCCGCAGCCACAGGCGAGGTGGCAGCCGCTACAGGGGAGGTGGCTGCAGGGGCAGGGGAGTTTGCTGGCTTGTCTGAGCCGGGGCTCTTCGCTTGGCTTGTCTTCTCCTCTTTCTGCTCAGCGGGGGCCTCTCCAGCTTGCTCGGTCGCTGCAGGGGCCACCTCCTCCTCCTCCTTCTTCTCCTTCTTCTCCTCCTCCTCTCCTCCCTCCTCTGGGACTGCAGCCGGACTGTCGTCCTTCTCCTCCTCCTCGCCGTCTTTCATTTTTTTCCGGGTTATGTGTCCACGGAAGCTGGCCTGGATTTTGGTGGCCGCCTTGTGGGCTTTGTCCTCTGGTTTGTTCCCATCTTGCTCGATTTTCTGGTCCTCCTCGTTCTTCTCAACCTGGGACAGTGGCACACAACAGAGAGTTTCAAGAAAAGTGACGAGTGCTAGAAAAATCCATCAAAGGGCTATAAAGCTATTGTTGGTGTTGAGGTTTTCAATGATGAATGATGCCTAGCTATGCAATTGTTTTGCTATGCAGAGTCAGAGTCTAGTATCTCTAAGGCCTGGTGTCGTATCTTTAAGACATGAATGGGAGATCTAGTATCTCTAAGGCCTGGTGTCGTATCGTTAAGTCATGAATGGGAGATCTAGTATCTCTAAGGCCTGGTGTCGTATCGTTAAGTCATGAATGGGAGATCTAGTATCTCTAAGGCCTGGTGTCGTATCTTTAAGACATGAATGGGAGATCTAGTATCTCTAAGGCCTGGTGTCGTATCTTTAAGTCATGAATGGGAGATCTAGTATCTCTAAGGCCTGGTGTCGTATCGTTAAGTCATGAATGGGAGATCTAGTATCTCTAAGGCCTGGTGTCGTATCGTTAAGTCATGAATGGGAGATCTAGTATCTCTAAGGCCTGGTGTCGTATCGTTAAGTCATGAATGGGAGATCTAGTATCTCTAAGGCCTGGTGTCGTATCGTATAGGAGAAAGGTGTAGTAAAGTGGTTTCAGGTGGTCCCATACTCAGGCCCCCCACTAAATAGTGAATGACCGTCACTCTTGTGGGTTGTGTCATTATAATACTGTATCAACATCCAGTCAATATCTGTACCTATCACAGGAAATGAACAGGAAGCATTTTACTGTGATGAAAAGAAATTGGCTTTCAAATACAGCCCAAGATGGCCCTCATTTGCAAACAGATAGGCACCCGCCATGCCCACCCCAAACCCCAGGCTACTAGTAGAATTAAGGAACATTTGGAAAATGGAGGTAGAAACGTGAGTGGAGTCAGAGAAAAGGTATAAGCAGAAGGTGAGAACGGGGTCAGGTTTTGAGCAGGGTTGTTCAGGTTTGGGGAGTACGAGGCGGATGAGTTTAGGAAAAGATCAGGATTAAGTTTAGGAATAGGTTAGGTTTAGGTTTAGGTTTAGGATAGGTGTCAAGACTTGAATAGAGGGCCAAGATAGATTACCTTTGATTACCTGGATCCAAAGTTGAAGCTGTCCATCAAATAGGGGGCGGTATTATGACTCTTATAAATCTAACAAAAAGGAAATTAAATGAAATAAGGAAATAAACAATGATGCTGAAATAACCAAATGCAAATTAATAACAAAAACAAATGAATACATTTTACATAGTTGACTCTACAAATCATGTCATACTGTACACGCTCACACAGAAACATTATAGTTAATAAAAAAGAAAGGTCAAAGCACAAAGAAGAAGCCATACTGTATGGCACCAAAGCACATCAATGACAGTGGAGATAAAAACAAGGAAATATGGTGATGTAAGGGAGTGTTACAACGCTCTCTGTCTTTCACACTGTTGCAGTGAGGTGTTGTCATTGGACCGCCGATTCTTATTTTTAAAATGAATGAAAAACAGTTTTTGCATTGTAAACCAGACAGTGTGTGTGTGTGTGTGTGTGTGTGTGTGTGTGTGTGTGTGTGTGTGTGTGTGTGTGTGTGTGTGTGTGTGTGTGTGTGTGTGTGTCTGTTGAAGCTCAAATGTCTCCACATTATACAGTGTATGGATACATTTCCTTGCATGACATAATACAATTTGCTATTTTGACTTTAATACGTTAATGTGTCGATGTGTTATTACAGTAATTATAGCATAATTGATTATTTATCAGTTATCCCATTATCAGAGCGGCATTCGTAGCTCCATCTTTGCCAGCGATCGCTTCTCAACACGCACGGCCGCACTCCACCAAACCGTCAAACGTTACCTTGACAACCAGAGTGCTAACTCATCACTCGATATACCCCTGTCCCCCCCGTCTGTTGGTTTAGGCTATGAGAGGCGATATGTCACCGTGATTGACATTGCACCTAACCCTTCGGGGAACGGGCCAATAGGAACCCATAAATCAGGCTGACTAATCAGCGCAGCAGAGAGGGGCCGAGTGGTCCGTCAGGGCGGGGTCTGGGTCAAGGTCAGTATGCACGCGCGCGCGCGTGTGTGTGTGTGTGTGCGTGTGCGTGTGTGACACATTTTAGGAGAGAGAAGAGGTCTAAACCAACACCTGCTTCTAGCAATAAATAATAATTTAAAAAAAACAGAATAAAGCATTTATGAAGCGATAATTTATTGTCCTGGTCCGCAGTTTCTGTATGTGGCTTAGACAACTCTTATGACTGGTCATGTTGCCTATGGCATGGCAATGACAGCCACTGGATTAAGACATCTGGACCTGGACCGGGTTAAAAGAGATCTGGGCTAATAATTATAAATATAAATACTGATAATGATTTATCAAAGTGGAATGATATAGCCAGTCAGGTAGTAGAATGATATAGCCAGTGAGGTAGTGGAAAGATATAGCCAGTGAGGTAGTGGAATGATATAGCCAGCGAGGTAGTGGAATGATATAGCCAGCGAGGTAGTGGAATGATATAGCCAGCGAGGTAGTGGAATGATATAGCCAGTGAGGTAGTAGAATGATATAGCCAGTGAGGTAGTGGAATGATATAGCCAGTGAGGTAGTAGAGTGATATAGCCAGTGAGGTAGTAGAATGATATAGCCAGTGAGGTAGTAGAATGATATAGCCAGTGAGGTAGTAGAATGATATAGCCAGTGAGGTAGTAGAGTGATATAGCCAGTGAGGTAGTAGAATGATATAGCCAGTGAGGTAGTAGAATGATATAGCCAGTGAGGTAGTAGAGTGATATAGCCAGTGAGGTAGTAGAATGATATAGCCAGTGAGGTAGTAGAGTGATATAGCCAGTGAGGTAGTAGAGTGATATAGCCAGTGAGGTAGTAGAATGATATAGCCAGTGAGGTAGTAGAATGTGACATAGGCTATTAGAGAAGGAGCTGAATAGTGACAGTCTGGCATGAGCTTCACAGTCACAGCCTTGATAAAAATGCAAGTCTCCAATGAATTATTGGCTGTTTATTATGCGTGATCTCATGGGCACTTATTGTTCAATTGCAAAATGTTGGCCTTAGCACTTAGCTAGTCAAATAGAATTACTTACTGCAAGGCATGAGTCATAAGACAAATGTGTGGGTATGTTTGGGAATATGGCGAGGGATGATGATATCACTTTTGGGATGATATCATTTTTGGAATTAGGAGATGGGGGAATAAAGATGTGATTTTTTTTGGGGGGGGGGGGTGATTTTCTTTTTTACAATCACAATCTAACGACAATCTTCATCTTTTGTGTTGCCAGTGTGAAGCCAATAATGCTGGCTCTGCCATCTGCCACAACAGCCATGTTGTAAGACTGTCACCGTAGAATCATGAGTCAGAGCATGCAACATGTATGCCACAGCAAAATAATCACAACCAAGACATGTCTGTTTGCTAGTTCGACATAGTATACTGTGCATCATGAAATATAGATACATTAGTTCTAAAGGGATTTCTTAAAAAAGAATATATATATATGTATATATATATATATATATATATATATATATATATAACCGCCAAATCATTTAAGATCATAAGATAATCAAATGACAAATACATTCGGTATAAGGATTGACATCCAAACCCTCTGAGCCCGTTGTACCTGTTTTATTGATTTATCTTTTGTAATATTTTTTATTACAAGATTGAGACATCTGTGGATTCCTTTGCAAGAGACAGCTGAGCAGCACTCTGGGCGTGACACACAGTGTACAATTCCCTCCATTCATAAAAACCAACATCCCCAAAAACTGTTATCAGTACAATATCTCCCTCACTGAGACTGCATAAACATATTATAATAATAATAATTCTTATTATTATTAATAAACAATACAATGACCCTTAAAGAGAATGTAATCTAATAGACAAATGCCTGTAGTGAATGTCCACCTCCAGTCCCTGTTGTTGGCTGGGCATCCCTGTGTGAACCACACCCCAGCCTGCCGTGGGTTGACAGAGGGATGTGTAACAGCAGCAGCACCCTCCCCCGCGTCACACCACACCACACCGCTGCCCTCCCCCCATTAGAGACTTGTTCACAGGAGGGGGGTGGGGGTGGGGGGGCACAGACACGGAGGGGGAAGACAGGGACACGGGAGGAGGGGCGCGGGGGGGGGGGGGCACATGCCTGGGTATGTTTCCTCTCTTTTATTCAGATTCTCTCCCTCCTAGCTGCTTTAGCACTGAAGTGACGAATGCACTGTAGTCAAGAGAGAAACAGAGAAACACTGATTTTTCTAATGTATCTAAGATGTGGTGGAAGTGAAGAATGATGCTTCTGGCCCTTGTCGAAAGCCAACCGACTGTTACTATCTGTATCCATCTGTTTGATTTATCCGATGTGTGTGAATATATAATAACAGATAATAATATCTCTCAGAGGGTCAACCAGACACATATCTCTCTTTATAACCCCTTACATGTGTGTGTCTGTCTGTGTGTGTGTGTGTGTGTGTGTGTGTGTGTGTGTGTGTGTGTGTGTGTGTGTGTGTGTGTGTGTGTGTGTGTGTGTGATTATTGTAGTGGATAGCACCATCTCTCAGACAGAATGACAGACTAGGGAGAGCAGAGTAGAGTAGAGCTGCAGTCTGCAGCTGAATCACCCCCCATTCTCCCTGAGCTGAGCTGAGCTGCAACCCACTCACACAGTGAACGCTCAGCACCACACCCTTTCATCCAGCATCTCTCTCTCTCTCTCTCTCTCTCTCTCTCTCCCCCCCCCCCTCTTCTCTCTCTCTCTCTCTCACTCTCTCCCCCTCTCTCTCTCTTCCTGCAGGAGAGGAGAGGAGAGGGGGGCTCAGGTGGGAAGGGACAGCCACAGCCCCTGCTTCCCTGCCTGCCAGCGTCCCTGCCCGCTCCAAGTCTCCCTATTCCCCTGACAGTGAATTGATGAGCACGGTTGAACCGTTGTTTTCGATGGACGTATAATAGGTGTTTTGCCGGGGCTAATATACAAGCCATATGCCTGCGTTCATTACAACCGCCGACCCCTCCTGTAATTCAATTTGCCTACTCCCTCCCTTGAACAAAGGCTTTCACTACGCCTCCTCTGACAGGGTGTTGGTGCTCAGTGTCTGCACGCCGGCAGAGATAGCCACTGCTTCTCTCAGGGTGTATCAGGCTCAGTGCTGTTTTAACAGCCAACCCAGAGACAGCTCTCTCTCTCTCACTCTCCCTCTCTCTCTCTCTCTCTGTCTCTCTCTAATTTATTTACAGTACATGCTCTCTGTTCATCCACCCCCCCCCCCCCCCAAAAAAAAATGACATCAGTCATCCAGCACCCCTCCATTCCTCAAAAGAGGAGGTGTGACATGCTCCCTTGTGGGTGATCAATGTGAGGCAGAGACAGAAGGAAGCCGTGTGTGTGTGTGTGTGTGCGTGCATGCTTGCATGTGTGTGTGTGCCTGTGTGTGTGTGTGTGTGTGTGTGTGTGTGTGTGTGTGTGTGTGTGTGTGTGTGGAGAGAGAGACAGGCAGGGCTTTAATGCAGTAGAAAAGCTCTGTGTGAGAAGAGACCGGAGAGCCTCACCCACTTCAGTGTTTCAGTGTGCCTTGCTGCCTAGCATGCCTAGCCTAGCCTGCATGCCTTGGTTTCAATGACTCATCCAGCCTGGCATTTAAGCAGCTATCAGGTGTTGCAGCATGGAATCCAATGAGCAGATAGAAAAATCATCATTACACTGAATAACTGGGGCTGTAGATCAAACTGTAGCATTTTGTAGCTTCTCCTCTGCCACCATCCCCAGGCTGATGGCTGCCTAAAACAGGGTATTCTGTCACACGCCTCATAGACCCACACCCGAGGTCGCCCAACACCTATGTTCCCAGAGAGAGAGGCTCATTGATGTGGAAACAGGTCATTATTGCTATATTGACATGGACACAAAAACAGGTGTGCTGTCCACGTCCTAGTGCCCTGCATGCTGATAATGTTACACTTTTAACCTGAGAAGCTAATGCGATAATCCCTTTAAGGCCCTTTAATATATTCCTAGTGTAGTTCCCGGGAGGCTACATCCATGCTATTGCCAGAGGAGTCCTGTCTGTCCTTACCCCACCCTTTTTTTCCTGAGGAAAAACTTGCATCGTTATTACCTCCTGTTAGAAATATACACATAAATATGATTTTCAGGGAGCAATTAGAGCGTCAATTAAGAGCGGCCTTAAAATTGTATTAGGCAGTGTCTTCCTAGTAGATATATAGTAAGATAATGCCTCTCAGCAGCTCTATACAGTGGGGAGCCATTCAAGTCTAGATGTATGCACTGATTAACAGTACAAACCCATCAAGGGCTATCACAGCACAAGCCAGCAAACAGGTACAAGTGGTACATCAATTGGCTTTCTAAAGTAGAGGCTTTTTAAAGTAGTGGATCGATTGCTGAAAAGCCTCTCCTCGGTCATCATGTTACAGTCTCCTCTGTCAGATATGACAATGTGAGGTTTGAAAGCATGGTGGCGGGCTACGCTCATTCATACTTAATTACATTAACAAGGCGTGTCAGTTTTTTCATGATGGTTTTCACTGGGAAAGGAAGAGCCACAGGGAACCGCAAAGTCTAGGAAATCAAACCGGCACGTTTCTTCTAACCTTTTCGCAAACCCCTTTCATCTAAATTAGTCCAGCAATTACTCAGAAAAGTTTACAATTTTAGCAGTTACGTTTTTTTTTTTTGAAGAATGCTAAGATAAGAATAAAGGAATTTAAGCAGTTACCGGTTTTGTTCTTCTTATGCAGCACAGCATCGTTGTAGTATCCTTTCCCTTCTTTTCCCCTTCGTTCGTTCCTTTTTTTTCCACTCCTTTCACTTCTCTCACTCCCTCTCTCTCTCTCTCTCTCTCTCTCTCTCTCTCTCTCTCTCTCTCTCTCGATCGCTCTTGCACACGCTCGCAGGCTGTATCAACAGCTGAACCGCCTAATGCTTTTACTCATCACAATTTGCACACACACTCACAGTCTGCCTGCTTTCGCCTCTCTCTCTGACTCCCTGCCTAACAATGACTACAAGCCCAGCCTTTAAACCCCTCCCCTCCCTCCCTCCCCTCCCCTCCCCTCCCCTCCCTTCCCCTCACAACGACACCCTCCTTCTCTCTGTGACGAACCCGGTGCACCCCCCACTCTCTCCCTCCTCCTCCCTTCTCCTGCTCCTTCTTGTCCTCTCCTTCCTCCCCCTCTACAGGAGAGCGGTTTGCAGGCGTGAGCTACAACCCCACCCTACATTGCTCCCAGTGTGATGATTGAATACATCCAATCTGTCCACAGACAATTCCTATTCCATGGCTTTTCCTTTTTTTTCTCCCCCCTCCACCCATCCATCCAACCATAAACTGGGCGGTGGCCCCCATTGAATAGCTTGTATCTTAAATAGGGGTATTTTCCTGATTAAATCCTATCAGTCACTGCTTGTGGTTTGAGATCAATAAAATAAGATCAGTCTAAATTACCCTAGTGTGCCAATTCCCTGTTCTGGCAAGCAGGCAGGCAGGCAGGCAGGAAGGCAGACACATACACACACACACACACACACACACACACACTGCTGCCAGAGAGGGAGGATGAACACGTCGGTTTCTCCTCAGTGTTCTGTTCACATGGAAACACCAACAGATAGATAGACTCTCAGTGCTGTGGAGGAGGAGGAGGTGGAGGTGGAGGAGGTGGAGGAGGAGATGGAGGCCAGGGTGGGGTGTGGCTGTCTATCTCCTTTCTCCCTGCCCACATTTGCGCAGAATCCGCTGTGATGACCAGGCACAATACGCACACACACACATTATGGTGAGAGACCCCCCACCCCCCACTGACCACAGAGAGAGCAGATGCCAGACACACAATGAAGACAGAATCCAGGGAGACTGTGTGTGTGTTTGTGTGTGTGTGTGTCATAGAAACAGTATTCCACCCACTAGAGAATGTTGACTTGAATTGGAACAATCTCCATTCTATTCATTCTAATTCTACGCTCTTCTTGTTGTGTGCTAGGATTATTCCACATTTCCTTCTCACAGGGAAATCTTTACCGTAAACTATTGAGACGAAGCCCATCCACCACTGTGGCCTGCCAGCCCAATCTATTATTTGGACAGTAATTTGGTTACGCTCAATATCATAAACCAGCAGTCTCTCTGTTTCATATTAATGGCTGAATCAAATACGACTGTTGCTATGGTAGTTCAAACGAGGTAGAAATAATATTTTTTTCACTATGTTGTAAATAATGGAGAGGTGAATGAAGACTGGGTCAATGACTAGACGGGAATTTGTAGGCAGAAATAAGAGAAGCTGCTAGTGAATTGAGGGAAACATTTTCCAAGGCAGAGAAATTGTTTCAATAAAACACATCACATGACTGTAGAACAGCATAGCTGTGTGTGTGAGAGAGAGGGGGGGGGGGGGGGGAGGCTGGTGCAGGTAGAAATCATAGAGGACAGCTCATTGGAATGCATGCAATGGAATTAGGAATGGTATTGTAATGCATGGAATGGAATGAGGAATGGTATCAAACTTGTGTTTGATTCCATTCCATGCATTACAATGAGCCCCATCCTCCGATTTCTACCTCCACCAGCCTCCCCTGCTGTGTGAGAGCTATGGAATGATCACTGAATGTCAAATCACAGCGGGGGGGGGGGGAAATCAGAACTCAAGATCATTGCCCAATAACTTGACATCAATGGAAGATAAATGACATGCAGGGATCTCAAGTTAGGATTCCACCCTTAGAATGCTCTCAGAGTTCTCATGTCTAGAGATTTCAATAGAATTGCTGAACTGGAAAAACTAACTAACTCAATTAATGACCGGGGAAAACCAGTATATTTTATTTGGGCATAATTACAATATCATTTTAACATAAATGCTTTAACGTAACAACAAATAACTGTACATCAACAGTCAGACTCCAACATATTATATAAAACAACCAAAGCAGTAATGAGTTCAGTATTTTAGTAAACTCAGAAACCATAAGCCAGTTTGATCCTCTGCTAAGTGTTTCATTACACATTTGTTACATTCAACACTACTTGTCCAAATACTTTCAGCAAAATATTCACGGTAAAATGTTAGTGAGTGGTTATTTTAGTTTTGATGATGTCAAAACTAAAATAATTGTCTAATAAAATATTTAGTTTTGAAAGATTATTATGGGTTAAATGGCAACACCATGATGTCCAGTAGTTTGTTTCCAAACTAAAACAATATTTTGTCAATTTTAATGCCAAAAAATGTTTCCAACAAAACGGCAGACAATAGATGTATATAAACATTTAGAAATGTCTTAAAGTTTTTAATAAGGCATTCAATAACTTAAATCATCCATACTCTACTCCTTCACAAGAAAATCAAAAGTGACAGACCATTAATAAAGAAATAAGAAATCATAGTACAGTGTGCAAGCAGTGAATGTAGGGAGGAGTGACACCGAGTGCGAGTGCAGATACTGAAGTCTGCCGAAAGCAGAGCCTCTCACTCTCTTCTTCCTCCTCCCAAGTCCAGGAACATCGGTGCTTTCAACAGTGCGAGTGTGAATTCCTGTCAACCCCTCCCTTGATAAATCCAGGCAGATCCCCTGCTGTTACATCTCCCCACCAGCAGGGGGCCCTAGCACTGAGACTCGACCATGACCTCATCCTTAGGCTCCTCTTTGTGGATGTAGTAATCTTCATAGTCTGAATCCTAGAGACAAGTCGGTAGGGGGTACAAAAAAGCTCAATATTTAATGGACGCCCATATTGTTAGAGCTAGCCAACATGTAAAATTTAGAGTATGACATAGATCATCCAGACGTGTAGGTATAATTAATTCATGGTTGGAAGTGGCCTACAAGTACATACCAGCATATATAGGTCACAGCAAGTCATGTTTTTCTCCTTCGGGCTGATCTGCTTGAAGCCGTCACGCTCCTCTCTGTCACAAACAACAACACACATTGAACATGGGGTATCCAGCATTTGACTTCAACGACAGGGGTCTCCAACATTGGTCCTGAAGAGCAGCAGAGGCTGGTGGTGGAGGTAGAAATCGGGGGACGGGGCTCATCGTAATGCATGGAACGGAATAAAGAACCTCATTCCGTACTGTGCGTTACAATGAGCTCCGTCCTCCGATTTCTACCACCACTAGCCTCCACTGATGTTCTTCAATGAGAAACAGCACGTAGCCCCTTTAGATACTATAGGCGTACGCTAGCTCATCAGATGGCAAAGCTTGCTTTTACAGCACCCATACAATCCTTCCAGTTCTATGTAGGGAGTAGGGGCATGGGGGTTGTTTCCCGGGCCATTACCAGTCCTTCAACCTGTATGTCTATTAGTCCCTGGAGACCCAGAGCTGTGGGGGAGCAAATTCATTTTGGGGGAGTAAATCCACTGACCTGTCCGTGACCTCTATGGGGGAGCGGTAGGACTGGGCTTGGCTCCTCCCCTCCTTCAGGGTGCAAAACATCCTGCCCATCAGGGCCAGGGAGATGACCGCAGAGGGCAGGAGGACCAAGGCGAAGAGTACCGCTACGTCAGAGAAGCGTACCGCGACCACTGTGGAAGTGAAGAGTAGGTGAATAAGTGTACATAGGTGCGTATGTACACACACATGCACATACTGTACACACACACACTCACGCACACACGTCAGCCTAACCCTATTCCTTTCAAGCGATCTCATTCCCTGATCGCTACCAATTAAACTTGGTCATTACATCCATAAGGACGCTTTTAGAAAGCTTGAATGTTACATACTGGACCTTTAAGTCGCTCTTTGCACAAAAAAGTATAGTTCTTCGATAAAAAATATTTTATATACTATCTAAGATTTATTCTCAGTGTTTTTAAAGCATTTACGTGTACAAGGCAACAGCCAGCATTGTCACAAGCTGACAACTCTTAAACAGCCTCATGAAATATAACCTCAACCACACTAATACTAGGTTTTATTGGCCAATGAATGGTAAATCTCTCTAACATCACAGTTCTAACAACACCATGCTCTCCGCGTCATTACTCTGAGGTCAAATACAGGTGACCCCTGAGACCCCCTGCCAACCACTGAACTCTGCATTCATATAAATACTGCACTACTTTTGACCAGTTCCACATGACACATTATTCCCTACGTACGTGTGTGTGTGTGTGTGTGTGTGTGTGTGTGTACACTCACCTTTGGGTGTGACGGTGAGGACAGACTGGGAGGTAGGGGAGCCGTGGACGTCGGGGGGGTTCCTGACGGAGCAGGTGTATGTACCGTTGTCAGTCAGGGTGGCGTTGAGCAGCTGGATGGATGCCTCGCCCCGGGCGGGGCTCCCCACCCAATTCACACGCCCCTTAAACTGCCCGTCTGTCGGTGGGAATGCCAGGGAGGAGAAGTGGAAGAACTAGGGAGGGAAAAGAAGAGAGAGAGAAGAGGGTGAGGAGGAGGAGTGGAAGAAGCTGGGGAAAATAGAGGAAGGGCTGGGAAGATGGAGGGAGGGCGTAAAGACATGAGAGGTGTGAAGGGGCTTGTGTTTGGGTTTTGAAAAGGAGTCAAAATAAAGTTGAGGCCAATATTGTGGAATATTATCCCTATACTCATACCGTCCACTCACTCACATCAGACACATTACCCTAGCTCTGGGTGGCTGATCAGGTCCACTTACCTCAAGACAGGTTAGCTTAATCCCAAACTCTTTGTTGTAGCACTAAGACCATTGAGTCCAATTGTGTCCCATTGTAGGCAATGGACAAAATATAATTTTAGTGCTACTCTAGAAGGCTTTCGAGGGCAATTATGGGTGCAGGCTCTCAGTCCAACCAAGCACTTGACATGACATGAAGTAAGTGAACAGCGGTTTGAGTAGAACAATAGGCGGCTTTCCACAGCGGGGATTACGCTGCGAGTGCCAGTTTGTGCCAAGTCTAACTGCTTTCCTACAGTCCCTACCGGGCTTCAACGGTGCCTGTTCAGTGCTTAAAACTCTGGATTTTAGCCTCCTTTGAATAGCGCTTTTTACAAATAGAACCGCCCTGAACTGCTTAAACTGTGTACGTTTAAGAACCTGTTGGGAAGCCAAAGGACTTGAAATGTTTTGCTTGCGTCTCCAAGTTCGAATTACGAACTGCAGAATGTAAACAAACTATACTTGCCTAAGGGGAGGGACTAGAAAGCCCAGACGTGGAAATTCAAACGGCCTCGAGCGTCTAATGGCTAAAGCACGTCATGATGCACATCAATGACATGCTCATGTTTGATGCAGGTCATTGACATGCTCATGTTTGATGCAGGTCATTGACATGCTCATGTTTGATGCAGGTCATTGATTGACTGATGTTGACCACTAAATGTTATTCAGAGAATTTCAAAATCAGCAGATCTCTGCAGGTCAGCCATCGCTATCTGCTCCGGTTGATATTTGATTAAATCGTTGGATATTCAATCCAGAAAATTAATTCCAATCAAGATATTGATAATTATGCAGGCATCTGAAGCAGCCCACCGATTCATGGTTCACAAGCGTTTGGCTGGTAAATTATATTTTTCATTGAGTTCCCCTTTGATATACGATTATGGCAATAAAATAAATGAAATGGCTGAATCTGCTAATGAAATTGGATGGAGAGAAAAATCCGACATGAGAAATCCTCTAGGCCAAGATCCCTCTACTGGCTATGGAGAGAAAAATAATACACAGTTCTACACATTTTACTGCTACCAACCTTCACACAGAACAAACATGTTTAAGTCAACAGAGAGCTATACTGTAGCTATAAAACGGTAGACACACCTCAGATAAAACACTTGTGTTTGTGACATAATAGCAAGCTAACACACACACACACACCATCCACACACACACACACACGCCACCCACTCACACGCCATCCACACACACACACGCCACCCACACACACACACACACACGCATGTCTTGCTACAACATCCTAATCCTAATGACTAAACCAACAACAACAACTCTAGCTTATCAGGCGAGAGCCGCAAGACATTAGCATCACTTAACTGGGAGTGTTCCTATAGGATATGATATTACTGTGACCACAGACTGTATAGCTCTTTGCTGAGCAAATGGGATTAAACTCTTACGTGGTTGGCTGTTTTGAAGTACTGTCCAGCAGATTGGGCCTGGAGTCATTACGGGTGGTGGGAGACCCTAAGTGAACTTACGACTCAAAGATGAACACATTTACCACCCAGGAAGAGGGAGGGACCAGGCCCTAATTGCCTGGGGTTTCTTCAGGTCATTTCCCCAGGGGATAGGGGCTCCGGTAGGGGATGTAGTGGTCAAACAAAAGCTTGGTGGGTAAACCTCTTGGTGCCAGTGTGGAAATGAAGGGATGGGGGTTTTCTCACATCAACTTAAAGGCTGAAGCTAACTATGCTATGGGTAGCTTGATGTCCAGACCAGGGTACAGTTATGGAACTGTTGGAGCGCTTGGTCAAGCTTTGAGTTGTGACTATTTTTTGGGACTATTCCATTTGCTCCATCGTACCAGGCAAACTAGATCACGTATAGCTAAAGCATTCGAAAAGTACTTGTTGACATGTTTGACTTCAGTGTGTGTCATAGATCAGTAGAGGCTGGTGGAGGTAGAAATCGGAGGACATACTCATTGTAATGCATGGATTGGAATGAGGAATGGTGTCAAACAAGAATGGTATGAAACACGGTTCCTCATTCTGTTCCATGCATTACAATGAGCCCACCCTTCGATTTCTACTTCCACCTGCCTCACCTGGTATAGAGCCATGAACCAGTACTCACTGTCTGTGGAGGACCACCACTCTGCGGTCTGTAGGCCCAGTCCACTGACATCTTGCTTGTAGCTCTGCTGGTGGAGGAGAAGATGCATGACAGGGTGACGGCATCGCCCTTTACAGCATGGACCTCGGCTGGGGAGCTCACTTGTATAGCAGAGGCTGGACCCAGCACTGAGGGAGGGAGGGAAAGAAGGAGAGAGGGAGGAAGACGCCGCGAGGGAGGGGGATAGAAAGAGGGTGAGTGAGGGAGAGGGAGAGAGGGAAGGAGGAGAGGGGGAGAGAGGGAGGGGGATAGAAAGAGGGAGAGAGGTGGAATGAAGAGGGAAAACAGACCGGAGGGAGGAGGGAGAGATAACATGGGAGTCAACCGATTTGGCAGCACAAATGGACAAACGACGGGTAACAGTGTATAGAAGAGGAACAGTAGAAGTAACATTATGCCCTAGTTCACTCTTGTTTCAATATTATCTCTTCACTGACATTACAGGGGTTTGGAATTTGTCATAGCCAAAACAAAACAGCCACAAGTTTTCAAACAAACAGTGAATCCAAATACCAACCATGTGATGTTAGAGGTACAATATCAGGTTAAAGCCTTCTTGTTTGATCTGGGTAATTCCACTGTAACAGAATGATGCTGGGAGTCAAAGTTTCTCTTTCAAGCGTATGCCAAACAAAATCCTTTGATAGGAAAGTTTAAGAAACCATACAACTCTATGCCCGATGACTACTTCTAACAATTCCAAATGAAAAAAAAACCCATTTACTTTAAGAACTGTGCCAGACTTTTTCAAACTCAACTCAACCCCACTCTTTTTGCATATTTGAGCAGATATGAGTTTTGGGCAAAAGTGGTTACATAAAAAAAACAGGGAGATGTAGGGTTATTCTGTTACCAAACCTTTAAACTGCACAGTTCTCAATGTTTTTTTTATGTTCACTTGGAATTGTTAAAAGTAGTCCTTGTGCGTAGAGTGGGATTTTGTTTGGCATACACTTGGATGTGAAAAATCGAGTCCCAGAGTCATTCTGCTACCATGGAATTGCCCTTGACGAGAAGTCAAAGCCTTTGCTTATCTCTATTCTTATGATGGAAGATGGTTAAGAAATGTATTTCTGATTTTATTTCCCAAACACAGACTCTTATGGGTCTTTTTACATGGAACTGCCCATTTTCAAGAAGTACGATGCCCTCCATTAGTATTGGAAACATCATTTAGTGTTCCTTTAGCTATATGCTCCAACAGTTTGGATTTGAAATCAAACAGTTACTAGGGGGTCAGATTCTCAGCTTTAATTCATTGTTTTCAGATTGGGTTCACCATTTAGAAAGTACAACATTTTTTAAACATACTCCTCCTATTTCAGGGCTCCAAAAGTATTGGGGAGGGGGGGAAATCATATAAATGTCAAAATAAAATTTGTATTTAGTCAACAATCCTTTGCATGCAATAACTGCCTGAAGTCTGTGACCCATTGACCCCATTGTACACATTGACCCCATTGTATATTATCTGGTGCTCTGATGCTCTGCCAGGCCTGTGCTGCAGCCATCTTTACTTGTTGTGTTTTGGTCTTTTGCCTAAAATCTTATCATTAGGAAAACAAATGCATGTTGGATTTAAATCTGAAGACTGACTTGGCCAGTCAAGACCTTTCCACTTTTTGGCCCTGAAAAACTCCCTTGTTGCCATGGCAGTATGTTTGGGGTCATGTCTTACTGTATGATGAAGCTCCATCCAATGAATTTGGAGGCATTCGCTTGTACTCAAGCAGACACAAGGTTTCTGTGCACTCCAGAATACATTCTGCTGCACCCCCTCCACCATGTTTCACAGATGAGGTGGTATGCTGTAAATCCTGGGCAGATCCTTTATTTCCAAACTTTCCTCTTGCAATCACTCTGGTACATGATAATATTTTGTCTTATCTGTCCACAATACAATTTTCCAGACCTGTGCAGGCTTTTTTTATTTTTTTTTAAACTGTAACCTGACCACCCTTTTGATAACTAGTGGTTTGCACCTTGCAGTGAAGCCTCTGTAGTTCGGCTGATGACGTATTCTGCAAATGATAGTCTTTGACACATTCACGCCTACCTCTTAGAGAGTGTTCCTGATCTGTGGGACAGTTGTTTTGGGGTTTTTCGTAATTATAGTGAGCATTCTTCAGTCATCCACTGTAGAAGTCTTCCTTGGCCTACCAGTTTGTGATCGCTGAGCTCACCAGTGCTTTCTTTCTTTTTTTAATGATGTTACAAACTGTTGATTTTGGTAACATCTACATTTTTGGCTATGTTTCTGATAGATTTTTCTGATATTGCTGCCTCATAATGGCTTCCTTGACTTTCGTTGTAGTCTCTTTGGTCCTCATGTTGACAGACACTAAAAGCAGACTCCAAAGGCAAATGCAAAGCCTAAAATCAATCACCTGACTAACCAGAAACACCTGTCAAGCCAATTTTCCAATACTTTTGGTGCCCTAAAATAGGGGGATAAAAGGAAAACATTGAATTAAAGCTGAGAATCTCTACTTTAACCTCCTAGTAATTGTTTTATTTCAAATTCAACCTGTTCGAGTATAGAGCTTAAAGAAGACAAAATGCTTCCTCTTTCCAATACTTATGGAGGGCACTGTACATACAATATAGTAAACTGTACATACAATATAGTAAACTGTACATACAATATAGTAAACTGTAAAGCTATCCTTATATTTACAGCCTCACTTTCACCCCCTCAATAATAGTAGTGTCATCAGACACACTATTTGCATGTTATTTGTATACAAAATAGATATAGGCCTACTATGTAAACCATGTTTCTTTATGGACAGGACTAAAGTGAAGGGAACTGGATTTACAAATGATTTCCATAACAAATTGTGTACATACCCTTCCACCTAGACTTTGATTGCTGCTAGGTTAGGGTTTTCTTTTTAATCTTTTTTTCTTTATGCACTTTGAGATTATTCTCGTATAATGGAAAGCGCTTTAGAAAATGAAATAAATAATTATTATCCTGCTTTGGCAGATAACTAACCCTATGCCTTAACAACAACCCTCAACCTAATCCGAATCAATGGCTGCATGTCTACTGATCCTCAAACTATCAGCCACCTATGTAGAGGCCTATCCACCTCTGTAGAGGCCTATCCACCTATGTAGAGGCCTATCCAAATGAAGTGGGAACCACTGTTGTATTCTTCTTTATACCATGAGCTTACATTTGCTTCAGTTATTATAATAATAAAATATTATTATATATACATATTTCAGCTAATTAACATAACATGTTTGTTATACATTACACTGTAGCCTATTTTCCATGTGAACTGAAGCCCACACAGCATACTGTAGTGCACATCAGGGGAGGCTGGTGGAGGTAGAAATCAGAGGACAGGCTCACTGTAATGCATGGAATGGAATCAACAAAACACATGAGTTTGATAACATTCCTCATTACATTCTATTCTACATCCACCAGATCTACCATCATAGGGTATGGTGCATGAATGCAGACTTGAACAGAAAGCAAAAACCTAACGATTATTTTTGCCTTAGAGCAGTACATGTTCTCTCTCTCTTTCTCACACACACACACACACACACACACACACACACACACACACACAGTTTCTACAGACAAGTGAAGGACACATTCAAAGCAGAGCTTCTTCAAACTGCTTCTCTCTAGGAAAATGCAACAGTATTGGGAATATGTGTCTGTACTGCATTGTCTTAGATCAACATATTGCCGTAGGCAACTAACTAACAACCAACGTTGGATAAACCAATCTGGAGATTCTTTCAGCTTCAGATAATAAAGCTGTGACCAAATACTTCTGATCTTGACACAATAATTGTAATCAAAGTACTAAATGGTTAAGATAAGAGCAGTGTTATCCAATGGAGCAACACGAGATGGCTGTATCATGGAGAACATGAAGAAACCAATCCCATCAATAGAAGGTAGCAATCAAGTAGAAAACTCTCTCGAGCTGAAAAATCTTTGGAGCGTATGCTTGATAGATGTTGACGTGTTTTAATAGTTGATGGGAAAGTTGGCAGCCCACTGAAGCCATTGGCATATCGCAGCAATCTACAGGCAATGTCTCTCTCCGTCAAACCAGTAAAAATCTGGATATTCAAAATGATGCCAAAACCAAATAGGGGAGTCGGGTAAAAAAAAAAAAAAAAAAAAAAAAGGAGCGCCAGCGATTGTTGATTCACTATCGTTTAGTTTTTACTATTAAATAGTTATGTTCTCAGTTATGGATTCTAATTACTCCTTGGCACTGTACACGATAACGCAAAGGGAGTGAATTTGAAGAAAAAAATAAAAAAATAACAGTCCATGCAATTCAATGGCATATTTCTCATGAATATTACATGACATTAATAGAACACATTCCTCTGCCAGGGACCCTGCAGTATATGCAGGGCCTCAGGCGTTATTTGGTTTGTTGCCTGTGAATATGAGCATGTCTGAGTCGTAACCAACAATTGCCTGTGTATATGTAGGCCTACAGATTGATACACAGAGTAATCAAACATGGTGGCGTGTAATTAGTTTTGTTTCGATAACTGAGCAGGTAAAGGTGTACGGCGTCATGTAAAATTACGTGATACATTTCAAACATAGGCCTGTTGTACACATTATAAATAAATTACATCTGCGACAACAAGAATGTTTTGGGTTTCTGAATAACATAGGCTACTGTCGCCAGTACATCGAGGTACTAATCAGATATGTCTTAATTATTGGTCGGAAGAGAAATGTGTTTCTGAATCATCTGACTTTGACGACACAAAACAGTGTCTCGATACTCACCATAACAAACCATAAAACACAGCAACACGACTTTGTTCAAACGTAAGCTCCTGCGTTGTTGTCGACCCATTTTAGTATAATGAGAAGTTTGAAATCGTGAGGACAAATAGTTCGAGTTACACTTTCCGTTTTGGGAACTCGTCGTCCATGTTTTCGACTGGCAGACTGCGCTGTGTTTCATGCCCTATGTACCTGACAAACAGGTGTTTCAGGAAGTGTTGTTGACGACGCTGGTTTTTACAAATCCCCACCCCGTTTTTGTTCTTTCATTGAGCACTAGCTAGTTTGTATTCACTGCTGTCAAGAATGAGGAGGTGTCGAGCCTTCAGCTATCTCAGCTGAAATAGTATCGTACAAAATGTTAATCAACAGTATTATATCCTTTGTTCTCACTGTACAAGCAGGCCTGCAGGAGTTTCACATTGGCGGTGGGCTTATTAGTCACTTTTGCATCTTCTTATAATACCCATCATCTAGGGACCATTGGAAGTGGTGGTAAAATAATTAACATGAGGAATTCTGCATTCGACGTCCACATAACAAAAATTATAATAATCTACACAAAATGTATAATAATAATCTCGGATTCATTTATCACCTGCTGTGACCTTTTGAGTCTAATCTTCTACTTGTTGTAAGTGGCTTACTTGTTCTAAGTCGCTTTGGATAAAGGCATCTGCTAAAGGTCTAAAATTTAAATTTACCTCTCAAGCATGCCTCCCTGTAGTCAGTCTGATGTTATGGATGTTGTGTGTACCCCTGTGGGAGTGGGCAGCCATTTCTAGAGTTATTACACGACCCACTGTCCCAAAGCACTAGTCTTTTAGTTACATAATTGCCCTTAATGAGTGGAGATATTTATTTTTGTAGGTCTGCCACAGTTTAGTTTACCATCGTGCATGCTTTATCTCCGACCTACGTTTGAGAGCTCTTTGAAGTTATTTACGTCTTTATTTATTCAATTATGATTGTATTACGTCTGTAGTGAACCGCCATCTCTCCTGGGAGCATTTCATACTCTGACAAGAGAGTTACATCACATAATGAGATTCCCTTGCAGACCAGGTCTCAGGGAGGGATGTCCTCTTTGTAGCCAACATAGAGGATGCTGGGGTAGCACTTACCTGAGAGCATTCACAAACACAGCGCTGCTTTGTCGTAGTGTGTGGTGTGTCTGAATAGGGAGGTTTGTTTGTTACTGTAGTGTGTATTACAGCTCTACCTTCCCACTGTGAATGAATGGTCCCTCACTTATCTCTGACCCCCATGGCGGCTTCGGTCAACAGAGTGACCATTCTTCAAATGTCACCACATGGGGGAACACAGAAAGGGGGTTTCGATTGGTTCACCCAATGTGATTATCAAGGTGTATTTAAAGAGCAGGTCTGTGGTGCAAAGTACTCTGGCCCCTCACCTTTCGGTAAATTATGTTCCAATCTTTACTTGTGTAGAAACCAGAGACATACTGTACGTGTGAACATTAATGTTTCGTTTGAAACTCTCAAAGCAAGCACTGTAGGAAAACCATACTGTGGACAATATCTACTTCACATGTGCACTGATCTCTTTTCCTATAATTGTGTAAATTCACTGTGTGTGTGTGTGTGTGTGTGTGTGTGTGTGTGTGTGTGTGTGTGTGTGTGTGTGTGTGTCAACAATACCTACTTCACATGTGCACTGATCTCTTTTCCTATAATTGTGTAGATTTACTGTGTGTGTGTGTGTGTGTGTGTGTGTGTGTGTGTGTGTGTGTGTGTGTGTTTATGTATGAGCATGTGTGTGTGTGTGTGTGTGTGTGTGTGAGCATGTGCATGTGTGTGTGTGTGCGTGCATGTGTGTGTGTGTGTGTGTGTGCGTGTGAACACGTGTGTGTGTGTGTCACACAAGTGGATTCTGTCGCTAGCAAACACAACTCCTCATTTCTGATGATCAAATGCATTCTAGTGGTGGACTATGGTGTATATTACTGTTGCTACCTGCCCAGCCAGACGTCATTAAGCCCAACCTAAAGTGTGGGAGGGACATTGGATTCCTGTGTTATGAAATACAGTTTACTGTGCCAGTCTCAACCCATTATTGTTTGGGTGTGGAATGTTCCCAGGAGGACACGTGTGTGTGTGTGTGTGTGTGTGTGTGTGTGTGTGTGTGTGTGTGTGTGTGTGTGTGTGTGTGTGTGTGTGTGTGTGTGTGTGTGTGTGTGTGTGTGTGTCAGTGCTTGCCTAACTGGGTGTGTGAGTGTCTGTCTGTATGTCTGGGTGTGTCTGGGTGTGTGTGTGTGTGTGTGTGTGTGTGTGTGTGTGTGTGTGTGTATGTCAGTGCCTGCCTATCAGGGGGTGTGAGTGTGTGTGCGTGTGCGTGTGCGTGTGCGTGTGTGTGTACACCTGTCCCTCTGTCTGTCTGGCTGTCAGAGAAAGATGTACAAACACTATTTTTATTAATCTTAACCAAGCCTTGAGTACAGTAGGTATGTAGGATTATTTAAATGAGTCATAACACAGATGGCTTAGAGAAGTCTGACTTTCATATTCCAGTGTACTCTACATACACTGCAACACAGATATTCATCAGAAATGTTTGTGAAATGTACATCTAAAACAACGAAAAAACACACTCACTGGAAATCACTGTTTGTAGTTTTCACGTATAATGTATAATGATGGCAGCAGTCAAACGGACACATTTTGGTTTTCACCTGCTACCGTTATGAATAAAAACTACAAACAGTGATTCCAGTGATTCGGGTGTTATCCTTGTTTCACTAGCTGATTGGCTGATTTTCAGACAACTCAGAAGTAGAGGCACCTCAATTAAGAAATCTAAATCAAGCCACTTCCTAAGTGTTATCTCCGATTCTGCTGGTGATCCTAAAAAAAATTGGAAAGCAATTATCGCCCTGAAGCATGGAAAATCCTCTTCATCCCTACCTAAATACGTTTTATCGGACTCTGGCCCCATTACAGAGAAAATTCAGATAAGTACTGCCTTCAACCAGCATTTTATCTTGGCAAGCTTTTTATTTGAGAGAAATTGTTGTTTCCCTGGTCAGACAGTCGACTGCCATCTCCCAGCCCCCAGTTGGCTCGATGGGAGATCAGTCAACCACGAGTGAATCTTTGTTTTTAATTTCAGCAATTTTCTACTTGATGTGATGTACTAAATGCCCTGATTAAAATTGACATAAACAAATCCATCGGGGCTGATCTGCTTGATCAAGGCCTATTGCAGCTCTCTGGCCCCCTGACTGTCATTAACACATATTTTTAATCTGACTGTTACCTCAGGTGCTATCCCCAAGGTTTGGAATGCAGCCCATGTGCTCCCTCTCTATAAAGGTGGTGACCCCTCCGACCTAGATAACTATCGGCCAATATCCAAGCTATCTTGCCTTTCCAAAGCATTAGAGTCCCTGGTCAACGCCAACTAAGGACCTTTTTATCTTCCCATTCTATTCTAAATGTGCACCAGTCTGGCTTTAGACCGGGTCATAGCACCGTCTCAGCCGCTACACTTGTCTTAGATGATGTGATAAATTGCCTAGATCAGAAAAGATATTGTGCTGCCTTATTTATAGATCTCTCCAAGGCATTCGATATGGTCAACCATTACCTACTCATTCAGAGGTTGTCTGAAATAGGCCTGGGTCAGGCTTCATGTAGATGATTTGAAAATTATTTAATGGACACAATGCAGTGTGTTTTAACTGATGGTGTTAAATCAGGTTTTCTGGACATAACAAAGGGTGTTCTACAAGGATCAATTCTTGGTCCGGTTCTTTTGACTATTTACATCAACAATATTGGATTATTTGTAAATAATTGTAACCTGCATCTATATGCTGATGACACTGTTGTTTATGCTACTGCCCCCACGATTAACCAGGCTCCTTCTGAGCTGCAGTCGACATTCGCTGTCCTGCGTAGAAAAATGTGATTTATGCATATCTACTTTAGGTGGTGCCCCCATTGAGCATGTCCCCACTTATAAATACCTGGGCATTTGGTTTGACAAAGACTTGACGTTCAGAAAACATACAGAGGAGCTTGTTACAAAGCTAAGATTTAAGGTGGGCTTCTTTTATAGGAATAGATCTTGCCTTTCCCTGAACAGCAGACAGCGGATTATCAACCTTCATTTCAGTGCTTGATTATGGTGATGTCATCTACCGAAGTGCAGCAGCCACTACTCTTAAACCTTTGGATGCCATCTACCATAGCGCCCTCATTCTCAGAGCTGGTTAACTCTTGAGGTTCCTCGGGTCTCCACCAACCTAGTTCTTGTCCTAACTCTATACGTCTGTGTGCTCTGTGAATGTAGCATGTTAAACACATGATCTGAGCTCTTCACCCGGAGAGAGAGAGGACACACAGATAGTCAGTAGAGGAGAGTTATGGTGATTAACCCAATAAGATACAATATGTATGGGATGTTCCTAATGGCTGTGTGATGAACAGATCATTGTTACACAGATCTGGGGATGTCTGGGTAAATCCACGTTTAGTTGCAGTGCATCTCACTGCTGGAACAATCTGCAGAGAACATCTCAGTTGGTTGCTCTGGTACCGCTAAGGCAGTTTAAAGTTTTGATTAAGGACCTCTATTGAAAAATGTGTTTCTTTTTCTTGATTGTGTTTTATTATGTTTGTTATTTGGTATGTGCATTATGTCATATTGTAAACTGTATGTATGCAGGGCTCCCTTGTAAAAGAGACCTTTTCTCAAATGGGACTCCCTGCTAAAATAAAGGAATAAATAAAGGAATAAAAAATATGTCCTTGTGTCCCAGCATCCTGAAAACCAACAAAAAATGTTTTGAGTGAGTTGAGCACGCCCATTCCCCTTTTTCTGCACTTTAAGATTATTTTTGTATAATGAATAGCCTTGATAAATGGAATACATTATTATTATTATTAGTAGTAGTAGTAGTAGTAGTAGTAGTAGTAGTAATAGTAGTAGTAGTAGTAGTAGTAGTATTTATTATATATAGATATCTTTTTTATTATTATTATCATCATTATTATTATTTATGTATTTATTTATTATATATTTATATATTTATTATTATTTTGTGTACATGTAATTACCATACATAGGCCTACAACATGCTGATTTAAAAGAAAAGTTCTCCACTTTCCTTCCATTTCAAATTCTGTCATTGTTTGATCCTCCTTATCTACTCTGTCTACCTTATTACTCTAAAAGCTGACTAATAACATTCTGGTTGTCAAAGTAGTTATAGATTATTACGTGATTATTACATATAAATAATAAATGAAGAAATTAAATTACTGTATGGCATAAGGGCAATTTATATAAAATGTCAATCAATATAGTGGTTGAGAGGCCAGATTAAATGTCTAGTTCCCAGACACTTCTTCTGGTCTGGTGGACCAACGCATCAAACTTGGCCTTCATTAAGCCAATAGAAAGAGCGTCCAAAATGGATGGTGCATAGCCACTGGCTTTACATCGCATGAATCATGTCCCGTAGCATTTCCCCCCAGTGCTTGCACACCACACGTTTCTGATTCAGATCTACGCTTTGCAGCTGTGTGAATGGCTGAATTCAAATAATAACAAATACTCTACTCAGTAAATTCACTCCCGCTAAGGCCAGGTTTGAGTCGCTGTTATTCCAGGCTTATATGCACTGTGCACATTAGCCTGGAGATGAGGTTAAGGCCAGATTAACTGTAACAAGAGAAATGTAACAATCATTCCATTCATTGTCTCACGTCTAATAGCGCCGACTCCATCTGCACTGATCGGTAGAGGCTCCCGAGTGTCATGTAGGAATGGCGCCCCCTGTCGTAAAACAATGCCAATCCATTATCATAATCCAAAATATTTAATAGCCTTCAGTGAGTGTCAGGCTTCTCAGATGGGTAAATCTGTTCATTTATAATCTCTTTAGGGATTACAGTGCAAGTGATGAAATCAGGACTGAACTCTGAGGGGTTAATCGCCTATAATCTGGAGATACTGAGGAGCCCCGAGATTAGACAAGGGTTGGTTTTCACTCAACAGAGACACCATTCTTAACTAGATAATGTTATCATTTATATGGAATCATTAGACATTCACTGCCTCTCTGCTATAGAGCTTCATCCTCCTGGTCTGCCCCTCCCTCCACTCTAAGCTCTGTCAGTCAGTAACCAAAGCTGCACCAAAGGGATAGACTTTGATCAATACACACACACACACACACACACACACACACACACACACACACACATACACACACACACACACACACACTACTACTTAGCAATGCACACGCACGCACACTCTCATCAAACAAACAAGCACGCACAGACACAACTCACAGACTCATGCATGCTCCAGCATACCTCAGTGCTAGAACTCAAACAATGAAACGTACCTTGACACAAACGACAAACACATGAAACAAATGATTTACAAGGGATGGCAGATAAAAGACAATGTTACAATATGGCAGGTACCATATTGTATAATGGTGCACAGATAACGTAGTTTGCCTATTGTAGCGTTTTGTGAGGTATTAGAAGTGCCATCTACTGTGATGCTACTAAGATACTGTGTATCAGGGGAGGCTCGTAGAGGTAGAAATCGGAGGACAGGCTCATTGGAACGGAACACACGTGTTTGATAACATTCCACATTCTGTTATGCATTACAATGAGCCCATCCTCCGATTTCTACCTCCACCAGCCTCCCTTGCTGTGTATGTAGGCCTACTCTTCTTTCGAGGTTCAAATTGGAGTCACATTGTCATCACACTATTAGACCAGCAGTTAGTCATGAAAGGGGATTTTTATTATAAAACCTCTATATAACAAACTGTTACATTGACTTTGATCTTTGAAATGTTAGGATAAAATACCTCTTGTAGATCTAAAATTCTGAAACATCAACAAAAAAAAATTCACTTTGAAAAACCGAACACAGTTCTGTAAAATAAAACAATTTTTTTTTATTTTTTAAAAAAGGGTTAGAATGTTAGTAGATAAAATCCTTTCTTAGTGGAGAACAAAAAGAAAAAGTCACAAGGACATTTTGCAATCAAAGGGTTTTCAGATCTGGCTGCTCACGACTCTCTTCAGCTCGCAGTCTCCCACGCACCCCGAGTACTGAGGACAACTCCTCTTAGCTCATAGCCCTTTGAAATGGAGCTACCAACTGACTAGGAGACCATTTTGAGATTACAACTGTTTCTGATTGGTCCATGTATGTTTGCCACCCTGTTCTATTGGTTGTAAGCAAGTGCAGTATAGTACCGACATTATAATACGGGGCTCATTGTAGGTAAACATACAGTTATTATCTCATCACAGCCTTGGACAACCTATATTCCATAAGCCAAATGTCGTGCTTTGGTTGTGCTGGTTGATAATATTTTTTAACAGTGATTTGGCACCCCTAACTCAAGGGAGGCTGGTGGAGATAGAAGCTCTCCATGCAGAGGGTGATGTGGCTTTGCACTGTGATGTGGATCAATTGACACTTGAGCTGATTCCTCTGGTAAAGTGATGGAACAATGACGTGATGGAACAATGAAGAAGGACCATCCAATCCCGTGTGTATCTGAGTCTTCACCTCACACAACCGAGGCTGGCAGAGACCCCCTTGGCTTGGTTTGGAAACATGTTGGTATTTCCTATGAGTGAACCGGTAATGCTAGGAAATAAACTCATCCCAATAGAACATTCGTGTTTAGCCGGTTACACGTTACACACATTCTTGATGAGAAGCCGTCTTCTGTCTGTTCTGTGTTGGGCAGTGTTGTCAGTGTTATCAGTCCGTTGTCCTGGCACATCCTTTGTCATCTCCGAACCTTCATCATCATCATCATCATCATCATCATCATCATCATTATCATCATCATCAGGTAGATCTCTCTGATCTCTCTTTCGCCCATTCTTGTTCTAGAACCGTCTCCAAAAACAGCTTGTCCTGATGTTCTCCCGGAGGGCGCTCACACGATTGTCCGACATCTTGTTTCACATCTCAGCATCACAGCGCCTCGTCTCAAGTCAGTTCCGTACTGAGCACGTCTGGTCTCCGAGCTCCGTGCCTCTTCTTCCCCGATGTCCTGGTGTCCCATTCACCCGTAGAGAGTAGTGTTGCGGTGCCGCTGTCCCACCTCAGTCGCTGTCATCTCTGTCTTCATCAGTGCTCCTCTCGTCTTCCTCAGAAGAGCTGGGGTCTTTGGTGCTGGCTTCCGAGATCATCCCGTCATCACTGTCAATCTCATACTCTTCCTCATCGACATACAGGTGTGCAGACCTCAAAGGGTGGCTAAGACACACACATACACACACACACACACACACACACACACACACACACACACATATACACACATACACACATTCAGGGACGTATCCACATGGACATACACACAGACACATACATACACACACACACACACACACACATACACACACACACACACACACACAGAGGCAAAGCCCAGAGACATGGGTCAGAGTCGTACAAGGAGATGATGAATTTGCCTTAAATAAGAAGACGCCACATCTTCTAGTGAAGCCATCTTGAACCAAAATGTCTGCTCTGTGATTAACCGAATTGTATTTGATTTTAGGGGTGGTTTGTAAAGGACAAGTCTGCTTGTCTTTGCCAGGCTTTTGTTGTTGTCAAGATTGTTTTTCAGAGCATGTCTGGTTAAACATGATGTTAAATGTGTATCTTAACCTAAAGAAGAAGCACCCAAATCTGAAAACCCAGAGTAAAGCAAAGTACTGTTAGTATAGTCCCGTTCACCACCACAGACACCCAGGTAAACAGGCAGGAATGTGTCCAACTGACCACAGACAGGGAGACACACTGTCTACAACAGACAAAACAGAAACCGTGTTTCAACCACAGAGGTACGGTATGATATAACTGTAATATGTTTTAATCCAATGTCAATTGTTTCTTAAAATTTAGAATGAATTTGAAAGAAATAATTCAGTATTGACAATACAATACTTGAGAAATGTCTGTTTTAAACAAGTGGCCTGTATCTTGCGTTGAATATTGAACCACAGTTTGTGTCACAACATTTCTGCGACTCCACACAAAATGAAATCTCAGAAATACAAAAATAATTTCTAACAAAATGTACAGTCATAGTGTCAGTGATCAGCTGTGAACCGGAACAGCGATCATTCAGTGTTTGAACTGAACCAGCACAAGATGAGGAAGGCTGATGGTACCTAAACCATCGTGGACGTTGAGTCACTAAGTGCTAGGGGATGTGGTCTGATATCGAGCTGATGTTAGAGTTTGTAACTGATTAGTAAAATCACAATAGAAAACAAAAATGTTTATTTTCCATCTCTACCTCGTTAAAAAAAAATCTACTCTACACAGGAAATGTATGTATGAAATGATGCCTTTTTGTTATACAGGAAAATATGAATATATACAATTGTTTTTCATAGAAGGTGCTTAATGGCATTAAAATAACAGTTCCAGCAGACAAGGTCATCTACAGTGATTTAAAGTCTAAGGCACTTTTAGCATTTTAAGTCTGTTCTGTAAAAACAAAAAAAACAGCCGCCCAACAATTTGTCCAGGTTTTTGGTTCCAAAGCTGGGATTGGGCAGTCGGAGGATGAGGAGAGTGTTCCTTAGCCCCAGTCCCAGAGGGGAGCACCACACACCCCAGCCAGTAGGGGGAGACAGTGAGAGAGATCCATCTCCCACACACACACACACATACACACACACACTCTTGCTATTTCTCTCTCTCTCTCTCTCTCTCTCTCTCTCTCTCTCTCTCTCTCTCTCTCTCTCTCTCTCTCACTCTCTCTCTGTCTCTCTCTTACCACACGGTAGGGTCCTTTCTCTCTCGCCGCGGCACTTCCTCAGAGTCCTCTTGGCGGTCTTTCTTGCGGCAGCGTCTGATAGACACGATTACAACGAGAAGGAGGACCACACCTAGGATGCCACATGCGATGTATATAGCCAGTTTGACAATCTCAGAAATGGAGGCTGCCAGAAAGGGAGACATAAGATCCAGTGTTACAATCTAAGAGGAAGAAGCTGCCAGAAAGGGAGACAGAGGCCGGAAGCCTTTTCTTCATTGTTAGGAACACGACTCCTCGCCTCCTCTCCTCCGTCCTCCACTCGCTTCCTACTGAAAACGTATTGGAGGAGAAGACCGAGGTTCCTCCCCTTAGATATTCTTCTCCAATGCTTTTTTAGAACAAAGCGAGTGGAGGACGGAGGAGAGGACGCGAGGAATCGTTTTCCTAACAATTGAGAAAAGGCTACAGTGTTACTATCTCCAGGAAGGAGGCTACCAGACAGGGAGACAGAATACACAGTGTTACTTTGCAGTGTTACTTCATCTATTTACTTTATACTGTTTATCTTTTCACCCAGGGGAGGCTGGGGGAGGTAGAAATCGGAGGATGGGCTCATTGTAATGCATGGAATGGAATGTTTGATACCATTCCTCATATTGTTCCATTCCACGCATTACAATGAGCCCGTCCTCAGATTTCTACCTCCACCAGTGTCCACTGCTTTTGACAGAGGTCTGGATATAGCCGTTAGGGTTCAATTCAATTCAATTCAATTCAATTCAATTCAATTCAATTCAATTCAATTCAATTCAATTCAATTCAATTCAATTCAATTCAATTCAATTCAATTCAATTCAATTCATTGAGGGGCCATCAAGAAAAGGCATATTCCCACATAAATAATAATATGCAACATAGACCAAAGATACATCCTACAACTTGAGGCGAGTCAGAGGGGGCAGGGTGCTTACCTGTGGAGACCACCTGTAGACGCACCTCCCCCGCGTTCCCATGAACATCAGGTGGGTTCTTCACCTGGCATGTGAAGGTTCCGTTGTAGGTGAACTTGACCTCACGTATCAAGATGGAGGCATCACGCCCCATGATGTCACCGGCCCACACCGCCCGCTTACGGAAGCGCCCCTCCAGGGGGGGGAAGGGCTTATCGTGGAAGTAGAACACCTGGCAAAGAGAGAGGAGGTGAATGTGATTGGCTGATTGGCTGGCTGGCTGGCTGATTGGCTGGCTGGCTGGCTGGCTGGTTCTCTTGCTGACTGGTTGGCTGGCTGGCTGGCTGGCTGTTCTTCTTCACATTATGATTGTGTCTATGCCAAAGCAAGGTCGTCTTTCTAAAAAGTTAAGGCTGATTATAAAATTAAGCTTATTAGGATGTTGAAACAAGACCTTGAGGAATGAAAACACGCACACACATGCACACACTCTTGCTATTTCTCTCTCTCTCTCTCTCTCTCTCTCTCTCACACACACACACTCACACACGTGCACACACACACACACACACACACACTCACACACGCACGCACACACACACACATACACGCACACGCACACACACACACATACACACACGGACATGCACACACACACACACACATACACACACACACACTTGCTATTTCTCTCTCTCTCTCTCACACACACACATTCACACACGCACACACACACACACACACACACACACACACACACACACACACACACTTGCGCTCTCTCTCTCACACACGCACACTCTCTCTCTTTCACACACACTCTATCTCACACACACACACACACATACACACACACACACACACACACGCATACGCACAAATACGCACGCACACACACACACACACACACACACACACACAGACAGCTATGAAGGATGCCCATAGGGCCGTGTGGAGTGACTCACAGACTCTTCGCGGCCGGGACTGAGGGGGCGGAAGCTCCAGGAGATGGTGAGGGTTGCATGGTTGATGGGAGCGGTGCTCTGGAAGGTACACTTCAGCCGTACGTCTGTCCCGTTCACCGCCTCCACATCATCATGCGTGGACACCTTCATCCCACTGACCGGCAGCACGCCTGAGGGGAAAGCATTCATACAGCAACAAGTTACACAACAGCAACAACAACAACAACAACAACAACATGGGAAACATACAAAAAACAACATCAAAGATCATTAACATGTCACACAACTGCGTCACAGAGTAACACAGCATGTTATGCAACATAGACACTGCTAAGTACATGCGACAAAATCAATACACCCTGATAAGTCTACTCTACACATTATCAGACAAAGAACAACGGAATAGGAGAAAAGAAGAAAATTGGCCGAGTTTTCCCTCTCCAGAAGTATGGGCCCTACTCTACACACTGACTCAGGAAGAGACATTCGTTTAATCACTCTCCACAGTTCCTGTATCAATGCAAAACAACATTACATCAGGTTTCGGCTAATTGCGTTTGCTTTTCTGTGTGTGTGTGTGTGTGTGTGTGTGTGTGTGTGTGTGTGTGTGTGTGTGTGTGTGTGTATGTGGCCACATTCTCCAACCTAACCCTCTATTCTATCTACAGCAAAGGAGGCTGGTGGAGGTAGAAATCGGAGGACGGGCTCATTGTAATGCATGGAATGGAATGAGGAATGGTATCAAACACGTGTGGGTTGGGGGGAGGAAGTCTGATGAGCACCAGATTAGCACACTTCCTCATTAGAAACTACAAATCTGGGGGAATGTGTATGACCGACAGGGAACACTACCCTACACTACCCTACACCATACAAGCATCACTCAATTCAAACAGGTTTCCACCTCTCTGTAGCTACTTTCTGAAAAGTATTTCCCCAGGCTTTCCGAACTAGCAAAGCCTGGTCTCAATGAGGTTAGGTATCAAAATAGTAAGCAGCACTATCAGTACAGTATGCCATGTATGGGGGTCCATATCTACATAGATGGCTAGTTTGTTTATCTAATGACTTCACTCGTTTTGGCTGGGAAAGCAGCTGCAGGGTTTGGCTTACCAGGAACCTTTCTCTGTCTTATCAGGCTGCTTGGAGTTTCCTGTAGGCGGCCTCACCAGGCCTCACTGTACATTACACAGAGAGGTCCGTCTCTCATCACCACCAGAGCGTCCCCACTCACCCGTAATGTGTTTTAAATGAGCCTGCCGAAACTATGGGGGATGTTTGGGGCCGGGTTGGCCTATTCTCTTGTTTGGGGGGTGGAGGGGCGGGGGGGGGGTGATTCAATGGGTCTGTCCTGTCTGAGGAAATGCTCAGGGACGAGAAAAATGGCTCTATTTAGGATATCCATCAGAGCGATAGGATCAGAGCTGGCTATATCAGTCCTCAGTTAATGACCATGGCTGGCAGGACCTGGTCCAGGCAACACACATATACACGTACACACACACACACGCGCACACGCACACACACACACACACACACACACACACACACACACACACACACACATACATATATACACACACACACACACACACACACACACACAGAGATATACACATACACTCACATACACACACACTCACACACACACACACACACACTCACACACACACACTCACATACGCACACACACACTTGCTTGCACACACACACACACACACACACACACACACACACACACACACACACACACAGACAGTAGTGAGTGAATGTAGTGACAGCACACAGGGCAAGCATCAGCCTTCCCCTATTCATCTTCCAAGAAGAACTGGAGCAGCAGGGAGCAGTTGGGGTGGATGGGGGTGAGGGGGGTGAGTGGGGAGCCAAACACAGCAAGCTTGTATAGAAAGCTCTACAGGAGACTGTAAATAAAGCTATTTAAACTGGATTGTTGAACGTGATAAAATATTGGTATTTGATATTCGAGACGTGTGCTAGTACAAATAACGTGACTAACTGTGACCAGTCGCTAATATCGCTGAAAACCTGCGCAGTTTTCTACTGTCTCCGTTTCTGGGATGATGGGGAAAGCGAAATAGTAGAGCATCCAATTATATTTAACAGCCAAATATTTCCACTCGATGTCAGTTTTGCAGAGTTTGTTTCGGTGTCTCCGGTGACGTTTCACTTTTTATAATTATCGTCTCAAATGTCACACTATGAGGCACATCCTGTAGTTCTAACACTTACTGTGCATCGTACATCTCTACTCGTTAAATCCACTAATTTCCAGATGGATAAATAGCACTTAGTAATGCGCCTGCTAAGGAGTTGGCACTGATCTCATTTTGGATTCAAGAGGTTCAAGATTCTTTATTTGTCACGCAAAAGTGACAGTGCCACAGAGTAGTGCAACAATACGTTTTAAAATAGAATAAAATAAAATAAAATAGAAGTAATAAAAAATATAAACAGTATAAACAGTATAAACAGTATAAACAGTATAAGCAGTATAAACAGTATAAGCAGTATAAACAGCGGTGATGATGCGTTCTCTGCTGTAGTAGCTTTGGATGTCAGTATTTATTATGACTAATTATTGCTAATTAAGGCCTCTGAACTGTATAGGGATAGATAAATATATATCAGTATTTATCTGAACTGTATAGGGATAGATAAATATTTATCAGTATTTATCTGAACTGTATAGGGATAGATACATATTTATCAGTATTTATCTGAACTGTATAGGGATAGATAAATATTTATCAGTATTTATCTGAACTGTATAGGGATAGATAAATAGAGGTAAGGACTCAATAAGGATACTGGGTAGAGATAAGGAAAATATGTTCTAATTACTGCAATAACCTTTCCTGTAGGCTATGGTTTTCATATAGCCGACTGTACATAACTTACATTTTATTTCATAAATACTATACAGCGGTTCATTAGCAATACATAAACAAAATCTAATGAGTGTTTTAATGAGTGCAGTGAGAGATAGAGTGAGAGAGAGAGAGAGTGTACGAGAGAAAGAGAGAATGAGAAAACAAGAGAGAAAGAAAGAAAGTGAAGCACAGAGAGAGAGGGAGGGAGAGAGAACTAAGATAGAGAAGGAGAAGAGAGTGAGAGAGAGAGAGAGGGAGAGGAGAGAGACAGACAGAAAGAGACAGACAGAGAGAGAGCAGAGATAGTATGCTGTGATGATATCTCCTGCGTCGGGATCTCCTTGGGACCAGGGAGAGATCAGAGGTCATGCCAGGATGGGTTGTTTATTTATTTCTCCATCAGACTCATTTGCTTGTTTACTGTATGTTTCCACACCACACCCATTGTCCCGAAAGTCTTTTATGGCCTACTAATAACTAGCAATGCAGGGTAGAGAGTTCCAGGATAGTGAGTGATAGAGAAGACAGACAAAACTGAATAAAATGGCCCTAATGTATATCTCGTTGTAGGTTTAATCGACTACAGTGACACGCTAAAAATATTTAGACAATTAGACACAACTGTATTCATTTCATACTCTTCAGTCATTTAACAGTCCGCCTCCTACAAGTATGTTCCTTCAATTGCAATGATGCTGTGACCAGTCGGACTTGTCAGCTCACTTTAATAATCTTCCCACGAGTGATTCATCCCAAGGTTCAGCCTTATCTTATCTGTCATAGTTTCCCCGGAAATTCTTTCTTTCTACACAGCAGCTGTGCTGAAATTATGAAACCTCCTTGAGAGGTCATAAATAGGTTCTATTGTTGAGGAGAAGCCTGTCTGTCTCTGTCTGTCTGTCTGTCTGTCTGTCTGTCTGTCTGTCTGTCTGTCTGCCACTTGCCCGTCTGCCTGCCTATCTGTCTGCCTGCCTGTCTGTCTGCCTGCCTGCCTGCCTGTCTGTCTGTCTGTCTGTCTGTCTGTCTGTCTGTCTGCCACTTGCCCGTCTGCCTGTCTGTCTGCCTGCCTGCCTGTCTGTCTGCCTGCCTGCCTGCCTGCCTGTCTGTCTGCCTGCCTGCCTGTCTGCCTGCCTGTCTGTCTGCCTGCCTGTCTGCCTGTCTGTCTGTCTGCTGAGTGAGTAGCTCTCTGTCTAGAGATCTAGGTGTTGTTATCAGTCCAGAAAGTACGTATCTAAACACAGACTTGTCTACGTACTTACATACCAGGGGAGGAGGATGGGCTAATTGTAATGCATGGAACGGAATGAGGAATGGCATCAAACACGTTGAGCAACAAACTCTCCAAGGCGTCATACAGCTTCTTTATAGCAACTGATTGATCATCACATCAGGCCAGGGAGCTTCTGGATCAATAGGTCAATGGTGAGTACCTACGACACAGGGTGATCTCATCAATAGCCTCACTTTACACACCTGTGGAGGCTGGTGGAGGTAGAAATTGGAGGATTTGCTCATTGTAATGCATGGAATGGCATGAGGAATGGTATCAAACACACACAAATGGTAACCTCATGCCATTCCATGTATTACAATGGGCCCGTCCTTCAATTGTTATACGCCAAACACACAAAGACTTTAGAAATGTGTTATTTTAGCATTATAGAGAGAAAGGTTTAGGGTTAGGGCTTTCCAGTGCATGGACTTCTAGTGAATGACCGTGTGTGAACTGTTGTCTCTCTCATCAAGGAGGCGGTTTCAACCGGATTTGGATAGAAGAAACAACGTGATACTAACTCACCCATCACCAATCTGCACGGTCTCTTATCGCTTGTGTGTATGCGCATGTATGCGGGCGCGCGCTCGTGTGTGTGTGTGTGTGTGTGTGTGTGTGTGTGTGTGTGTGCGTGTGTGTTTGCGTGTGTGTTTGTGAGGGGAAACCTGACACTCTCCGCGGTCTGAAGGAAACACTTTGGCTGGGTCTTCGATACAAAGCCTTAGAAGATTACAAAGAGTCTCTTCTCTCTTTTGTGGCCAGAGATTTCACAAGCGCAGGTAAAGTTTACAAGGGTTCTTTCATAGAGGGAGAGAGGGGCTGAGTTCAGGTAACAGCCTGTGTTCATAGGCCAGGGGTACGAGCATCAGAGAGTGTTGACTGTTCTAATGGAGCCCTGCCCAGACATAGAGGCTATGGGTCTCAGACACCCCCCCCCCCACGGACAGCTATACAAATACTCTCCCTCTCTCAATTTCGTTCTCACTTTCTGTTCTTCTCTTTGTCTTTCACCACATCACTATATTTCTCTCTCGTCCACTCACTCTCTGTCTCTCCCCTCCCTCTGTTTTCAATGAAACGTTCACAGAGAGTAGTAGGATACTCCCAGTTTAAGTCTCTGACTCCTCTCCCCTCCCATCTCTCTCTCTCCTCCCTTCTATTTCTCTCTCCCCTCCCATCTCTCTCTCTCCTCCCTTCTATCTCTCTCTCTCCTCCCTTCTATCTCTCTCTCTCTCTCCTCCCTTCTCTCTCTCTCTCTCTCTCTCTCTCTCCCCCCCCTCCCATCTCTCTATCTCTCTCTCTCTCCTCCCTTCTATCTCTCTCTCTCCTCCCTTCCATCTCTCTCTCTCTCTCTCTCTCTCCCTCTCTCTCCCTCTCTCTCTCTCCCTCTCTCTCCCTCTCTCTCTCTCTCTCTCTCACGTGTTTGAAACCATCCCACCTTCCATTCCATGCATTATAATGAGCCCGTCCTCTGATTTCTACCTCCACCAGCCTCCCTTGAAGAGAGGATAAGAGTTTAATCTATCAAACCTCTCCCACCATAGCCTCAAAGCTAACTCCACAAGTTCCCACCTAGATTACTATGTTGGAGTGAAGTGCATGTCTCAAAAAGCGTCCTTAAGTGGGCCTCGGTCCAAACCATCGCAACCTGCCACACCAACGTGTTTCTTACGCTCTGCCTGAAAACCTTTCTACAATAATCATTGTAATGATTCACTGTTATTGTGAGCTTTTTACTGACAGTTCAGATGCACAGAGCCCCTATTGGGAGGTCTGACATGGATAAAGAGCAGATATTTGAATGGCAACAGTCAGTACAGCTCAATATAACCGTATCTCACACTGGGAATTCTTTCTCGTCATGACTTGTACGCCTTTCAATGTTCATTTGGCTTATTTTCGCCTTTAATGAATTTCCTCCAGGCTCTAGCACTTTTCTGAACATACTGCCACTGTTTTCATTGTAATCTTCCTGTTTGTGTGTGTGTGTGTGTGTGTGTGTGTGTGTGTGTGTGTGTGTGTGTGTGGGTGTATGCTGGAAGCACTGTTGTTTACAGCATTTTAAACACAGTTTTGAGAATGTGGCCTCCGGCCCACCACTGCAATGGAACAAACATGGATGCACGGGGAGTGGCTTTCGCATGAAAAGCACGGGAAAGTGGTGTGGAGCCCCTGGCTGTGTCTACCGTTGGCTGGTTGGATCTTGAGATAGCCACTTGGACAATCAACTGTACCCTGAGGATCTCCATTCACTGTTAAATTGACACCCGACCCTCAAGCTGTGTCAGCAGTTTAGCATGTCAAAACACATCACTCCTTTGTGATATTGACCTTTTACTAATGATCTTGTCTGTAATGAGTATATCACTGCAAATTAGATGCTATCAACAACACCAAATTAAAATATTTGGAGGCTATGCAACCAGCCCAGGCATTTCCATGTTCTGAATTATACTGCCTTCTCTACCAACCGTGTGTGTGTGTGTGTGTGTGTGTGTGTGTGTGTGTGTGTGTGTGTGTGTGTGTGTGTGTGTGTGTGTGTGTGTCTAAAAAAAAAACCTGAAAGTCGGGACAAGCTGCCACATGCTCTTAGTCTGCTGTTGTGAGCTCTTGTGCTCAGGAAGAGACTGGCGAACTACAGGAAAACGACACATGGCGAGAAGAAAGAACAGATTAATCAACAATGGCAACCGATCACGTAATGGTGGAGAGAGTATTGTTTTCTCAAAGCAGGAAAATATTCATCATTTCAAAAACGCCAGCGCGTTTCGTTATTTTAAATTAAAACCTGTTCAGCATGTTCTCTTGAGAACTTCCGTACAGCCTAGGGTCATATCATGATATGATAAACTACATGTAAAGGTTATGGGTTTGCCTCCACAGTTGCGTATGAAGGTGTTATTATGACAAAGCACAGTTCTGGTAGAGGCAAAATCTTTTAATTTACATGTAATCACATTTAATCGCATCATTTGAATGGGCAGTGTAAGAAGGATGGTATCTAATCTAACCTATCTAACGGTTTTATCTGACATTTATTTAATCTAGATTAAATATCAGACTAGTCGTGGCAAATTTCTAGGTGCAAATTAAGTGCCAACTGTTTAATGTACACAGAGACAGAATCATCGCTGGCGTATGTCACTTACAATCACGTTAACAGTTTAAAAGTCCGCTAATAGTTATTGTGGTCTACCTTCATTCTCTCAAAGTGCTCTCTACTCAAGCACTCCATTGATATAAAGAGGGACGTTAAACGCTCAGCAGGCGAGTGCTGTCAAAGTAAACATAAGCAGCTTGCTGACTGCCTGCATTATGAATTACCTATGATCGAGCTGTGCACATAATCCATTTACAGCCTACAGTTGAACACTGAGATTAAGACAAGGTTAAATAGGCTGTAATATCACAGGTGCCTAATGCAGTAGCCTAAACGAAAACTACAATATGTTTTCCGAATAGCCTTGGTCAGTTAGGGTTAAAGGATGGGGGAATTACAATTGTAATTATGATATGTTTAACATATCCACTGAGAATCGTTCGTGTAGATCTGCCAAGATAGCTCCTATGATCTAGTAGTGACATCCTGAGGAGCGCACTATCACGCAAGGACGGATACACATTTATCAAACGCAGGAAAGGAATCATGTTGCATGAAGCCTGAAGACAATGCGGCCATGTACTGTAAAGTAATTAAGGGATAGAGCACGGTCCCTTTTGCAGTCACATCGGAATGCTCCAACCCGATGCCAGTGGAGGGAAGTTGAGCCAAGATCCCACTTCCATTGACGCACAACGGGCACTTACGAGTTAAAGGTCCCGATGGACGCTCCTAGGGATGCGAAGTTTTTGTTTTCGCCTTTTCTCTGAAAATAATGCGTAAGCCTAGGTCTAGACCCACTTCTCAAGATGCCCGGCTAATGATATGTTGACAAACGGGTGTGTGATGAAAAAACCTGATCAAATGGAACTAATATAGCCAAAAGGAAAACAATAACATACAAAGACAACAACAACAATACTACTACTACTACTACTACTACTACTACTACTAATACTAATACTAATACTAATACTAATACTACTACTACTACTACTACTACTAATAATAATAATAATAATAATAATAATAGGAGGAGGAGGAGTATTAATAGTATTAATCTGTCGTATAAATTCGTATTTATCAGTCGGATAAAGGCAAATCACCAACACACTCACCTGAAGCTGCTAGTCCGGACAGGAGGACGAAGACATAAATCTGCTTTACGCACATTGGATGACAGGGTGTCCAGTGTCGAACTACCAATAACCTTTTGGAATCACCAACACCGTGAGTAATGTCTTTATAAACAGTAAACTCTGTCAACTCGAAAGTATAGCTCAGACTTCCGAGAAAACCTGCCCCAATCCGACCTGTACCTATACTGACGCTTCCAGATGATGGGCAACGCGTCTCAACTCGCCGCTGCCTTCACGGTTTCAACGCCCGCCCACCCTTTCCGGTGAAGTAACAACTCCTTTCTCCATTCCATTCCATACCTCATTCTTTCACTGTAAATTGGGACATTGAGTAGGTGCAACTTCCAGTCCAACCTGTTGAACTAGACAACCTTTCGAATTAGATTTTTGCTGCCATTCCAACTTCCCAGAGACGTTAACGACAATGTTTTCAACATTTTTAAAATAAAGTGATGATACATTGGTAAGCCTTAACCTGTGTGGCAGACTATCCACATGTATCGAGATAATGCTGTGTAATTGTAATTATCATGACTTGTTTGTTACATCAATCACATATAGTGGCATCATTGGCTAAAGCCATGAGAAATGTTCAGTAGGAAGAAATCCCATGGTAGTACGTTTCGCCAAAGTTGTCACCGTCTTAGTACACCAGGGGGCGCAGGCGACCTTTGTTTTCCCCTCGTGCACATCGTCTTGGTGCCACTGCTTCTCTACCAAACCTGTCAAGAATTCAGCTAACACCGTACATTATTGTCACAGGTGCTTTTCTACTGAGAAACTTTAGTCTCTAAAACCCATTGTCATATGCATATTCATCTACGCAACGTTATCTTCATAAAGATACATGTTTGGGGGGGGGGGGGAAACATACTGGCACAGCAATAAGAAAGGCATTACTGCAATAGACAATATGTCAGAACATCCAGTCCCACATTCAAAACCAAACGGTGTTGTTATGGGGCAAATAGATGTACACACGTATTGTACATTGTATTGATATGTTTATAAGATATGTATTTAAAAAAACAAATATGTAGGATGGAATCATGAACACATACTGTATATTCGTAAAGATAAGACATGATGGGTATTACTACACAACAAATGTAACCTTGGCATGAAAAAAAAAAAAACAAGCATCTACACTTCCTGTTTCAAAGGGGAGATGAGAATATAGAGGGAGAAAGAAAGATAGAGACAGAGACAGACAGAGAGAGAGAGAGAGAACAAGTTGATTTCAGGACTTTTTTTGTTGTTGAGTGAAGTTCTGATCTGGTTCATATCCCTATAACTTTGTTAAGGTTTACACCAGAAAAGCAAGACAGAAAAGACAAAAAGGAAGGACAGTCAGTGGGACAGAGATACAATGAGCCACGTCGACATGAATGGCGTGCTTGCCTTCCTCATCATCATCACAGCTACTGTGAAGGGCCAGGGTAATGAGACTGTTCTTTATTCAGTATGCTTGTCACTTTTATACCAATTGCTGTGTTGTAAAAATAGTGGTAGTTCATGTCCATTTTTGTTTAAGGAATTTTCGGGAGGTAAATAATATTCATGTTTTTCCATGTTAAATAAATGTCGTCCTCTGTGGCTCAGTTGGTAGAGCATGGCGATAACAACGCCTAGGTTGTGGGTTTGATTCCCGCTGGGACCATATATACTGAAAAATGTATGCACTCACTGCAATGTAACTTGCTTTGGATATAAGTGTCAGCCAAATGGAATATATATAAATCCATTTGATGTTAGTAAGTGAAATGGATGTTTAAGCATATTTAATTGAATACATGTATTTTTGTATCTAGATGTGTCATTCAGGCAGACCACAGTCACATTGACCTGTCCCGATGATGCACTTGAAGTACACGGCTGGTACAAAGGCAAAGACAAACTAGAAGGCACTGAAACTAATTTCGAATTAGAGCCATACAACGATGGAAAGAAAGGACATTACCACTGTCTGTATTCAACAGTAATCGATGACTCTACAGTGAAGGCACGTCATAATTTTTACGTGAAAGGAGTAGGTGAGTAAAAGGGGGTTTCAGTGCCCACATTTCTTTATTTTCACAAATGTGCTTGTTTACATTTCATGGCTATCTTGTAATGGTTTGCACATTACAATGTGTGCTCCACGAGAGGAGGCACAGTTTCAGCATCACACACCGATGTTCTCCATACCTCTCCTTTCACACATCTAACGAACCAGAAACACCTGTCAAGCCAAATATCCCATTACTTTTGGGTACCCTGATATAGGGAAACTATACATAAAACGTGTTGCAATTTCTGAATGATGAAACCATTATGTACACAAATACCATCAAATAAAAGCTGAGAATCTCTACTTTAAACCTCATAGTAATTGTTTAATTTTGGAGTGTAGAGCCAAAACAAAAATAAATGCTTCACTGTCCCATTACTTACGCAGGGCACTGTAGTATTCTTTCACAAACACTCCTCCTTTCTGAACATGTGTCAACCTCTCTTCTATCTACCTCTACCTTCAATACACCCTACATTACAATTTCTCATCTCTCCATCCAATTTGACCTGACGTCTTAACTCCACCATACAGTATCCACTCCAGGGGAGGCTGGTGGAGGTAGACATCGGAGGAGGACGGCCTCATTGTAATGCATGGAACAGAATGGAACATGTGTGTTTTTCTGTCCTCTTTCTGTTCCATGCATTACAACGAGCCCTCTGGTTTCTACCTCCACCAGCCTCCTCTGCACCATATCCACTCCTAACCCTTTTTACTGTGTTTGTCTTTGGTGATCCAGTGTGTGATAACTGCTATGAGTTGGACCCAATTCTGGTTTGCTGGGTGATCGTTGGGGACCTGCTTTTCACCCTAGCAGTGATGATCATGGTGTATCTGTGGGCTAAGAAGAAGAGAGGACCTGCAGCACCCACTAAACCTAAGACCGGTACGTACATCAGTGGAGGCTGGTGGAGGCAGAAATACGACCTAACCCTCTATTCTATCTACAGCAAAGGAGGCTGGTGTAGGTAGAAATCGGAGGACGGGCTCATTGCAATGCATGGAATGGAATGAGGAATGGTATCAAAACACATATGTTTGATACCATTCATCATTCCATTCTATGCTTTACAATGAGCCCGTCCTCCGATTTCTACCTCCCCCAGCCTCCACTGGTATACTGGATGACCCAGCAGCCAGCAGTGGCACAACATAGTCTTGCCACCCTATGATCAGAAAGACTTTTGGCAGAGTTAGAATTAAGGCAGTTCACGGTTTACAGAGCAAAACAATCTGTGGTGGTTGGAGAAGAAAATTAAGAGAGTGATTCTGTCTGAAAGACATGAGTTACACATACAAAATAAAGCAGTGTTAGCATCTTGAGTGTATGACTGTAGCTCTTCAAAGAGTCCCTAACAATGTTGTATACTGTATATCCCAGTGAAAACAATCAGTATTGTAAAACAACATTTGATATTTTTCCCTCTAGCGGCCGCACGTTCAGCAGGACGTGGTCCACCGGTGCCCGCTACTGACTATGAGGTGAGAGAGAGAGGAGTGGTGCTGGGGGGTTAGGGTTAGGGTTAGGGTTATGGATGGATTCATTGTAATGCATGGAACATGGAATGAGGAATTGATACCATTTCGACTGATGGACTGTAACATAAGCACTAATACCTGAATCAGCTTCTTGTTGATAAGTTGTTGTTGTTGTCGCCCCCCCCCCCCCCCCCCCCCCCCCAACAGCCTCTTAGGCTCAACAACAGAGACAGAGATGCGTACGCCCCTCTCAACATGGCTAGGTAAAGGTGGTCCTGTCACCTGCCCAAGCCTACCCCCCTCTGGTGTCCCTGAACCAGCAATCCTCAGCAGAGGAAAAAAGTGGGGTCGGAGAGCTGCGATTTAAATTTGCTTCGATTAAACAGCTCCTTATGAGTGTTGTAGTGTGTTGTTGTTTTATTTTGTTGCTTGATTAGTGTGTGTGTGTGTGTGTGTGTGTGTGTGTGTGTGTGTGTGTGGTGTGTGTGTGTGTGTGTGTGTGTGTGTGTGTGTGTGTGTGTGTGTGTGTGTGCGTGTGTGGTGTGCGTGTGTGTGTGTGTGTGTGTGTGTGGTGTGTGTGTGTGTGTGTGTGCGCGTGTAACAGAACACAGAATGCGTGCATGTGAACCAGAATACCTTTGATGCTTTTTCATCATTCTTTCATTGTGATTCAAGGTGTTGAAATCTACTGCATTTCATAACTGAGCATTGCCAAAATCTTAGCTAGTCTGAAATAGTGAGCCAGTGGGATGTCTACACCATCTGAGATGTTCTCCAGAGATTGTTTTGTGTGCTTGTGGAAACACAGCGTCATTTGTACACACAGCAGCGAGCCTCTCTCTAGACTCTTACCGTAATCAAAGTTCATGGAAACATTTCATCTTATGAGGCAGAGCTCAACTCAAGCCACAACCGCACCTCAGCCAAGCCTGCAGCTTCACCGCGCTTCACACAGCTTTGTCTTTCTCACGTACACAGTAGATTATTTCAAATTATGGCAAATTTCACATCTCTCTATCGTACAGATTAGATTAGTGATTGGCCCAGTCTCGCTGTTACTGATCACAGTGATCTCAGTGGAAACATTTCACCTTATAAGGTCATGAGTTAATTCTACCCTAATGGTGTCAATGGAAACAATTGTTTTGTCTCATGCAGTGGAAAACATGACTTTTTTCCCTTTCTCTTTTGACAATAATAAAAACGATTTACAAACGTACAAGAATGAATGTGTGTGATTGTGTTCTGTGTCTGTGCGTGTGTACAGTTGTTTCGTTCAGTGCTAAATGAGAGGCATTTAG
>NC_139653.1:45699694-45734694 GCF_951799395.1 Argentina silus | reverse complement strand
TTATTTTGGCAGGGAGTCCCATTGAGACCAAAGGTCTCTTTTACAAGGGAGCCCTGCATCTATACAATTTACAAATCATACATCATACAAAATTACAACATTATAAAACAAAAAGGTTAATTTTGTCAGAGTACTGTAGAGTTCTACAATATCTACATGTTGCTCATATATAATTTCTCAGCTTAAGCTTTCTCTCTTCAACCTGATTTCAATGTTCTAAGTAAACACATTAAGGAATTGGGGGGGGGGCTCCTAATCTCTACTGTAGAATGAATAGTAACTCCATCCCCAGGTTATTGCGCACAGCGCATATAAGCCTGGAATAACAACTCAACTCAAACCTGGCCTTAGTGGGAGTGAATTTAGTGGGAATTTGTTATTATTTGATTTCAGCGAATCACACGGCTGCGAGGCGTAGCTCCGAATCAGAAACCTGTGGTGTCCAAGATGATGATTGATGCGAGGTAAAGTCAAAGGCTATGCGGCATCCTTTTTTGACTCTCTTTCTATTGGATTAATGGATTAACACGTTGGTCCACCAAACCTTTTGGGCAGAAGTGACTGGGAACAAGACTAAATGAATAGTATTAGCTTACGGCAACAACAAAAACTCTAGTCACTTACCGTCACAGTTGATAAACACTGTAGAAGAAAAGAAAACATCAGTTTGCATGTGTGTGAATACAGGAAGAGCAACTGTCATCTCTCAAGTTCTTATTTATACAAGTTAAATGCAATCTTAAATGCCCTTATGGAAGCACCTTTATGCTGACATAGTGGTTTACTTACTTAAAAATAAATATATTGATAAAGCATTATTTTTTGGGTCACATTTCAACATTATAATTTTTTCTCAGATGACAGGAATATTATATGATTAAGAGGCCATTTACTGTATTTAATTTCTTATTTCAATCCACTGTATACCTTTATTTCATAGATACAAAACACTGTGAGATAAAATAAATGGGTAAAAGTATCACCTGGACATACTGTTCATGCAGCCCTGAAATGTGTTAAGAATCTATAATAATTCAAATACAAAATTCAAAATGACATAATTCAGTGTGATAACTGGTGTGTTGGAATGAGTGTGACGATGCCACTGTGTGTAGTTTATGCAATTCAGTGTTAAAAACCCCCAACAAAGAACGTAGTTTCCACTGTTTTAGCTGGGAGCCTCTTAAGGTTTAGGCCCTATTTAACAAATTACCACCTAAAAAACAAACCCAAACAAAACTGCTTTTCACATTTGAAATATGATCAGATGCAAAAGCAGGATGCCATTTGATAGGTAACACCTTGAAGTTTGTGTGGATATGCTCAAATCATAGTTCAGAATAACATACTACACATGACAAGGAGACAAATTGCAACTAAAATTTCCGAAATGTATTTTTTCATTGAAAGTAATGTTCCACAGAACATTGACATGTCTACGATAGGTCAGAAGAGCTGAAAATACTTCACAGTGCCTCAGCAACTTGTCAATAACATGTGTGCAAAATAATTGTGTTGCTACTGCTAACAGAACAGATGTTTTAAGGCTTTTTGAAACCTCTCCAGGTGTCCCAAAATCTCTCCAAAGTATCCAAATGCTATACTTTCTTTTAGAACCATAGAAATGTGCAAAGGATATTATAAAATCAATAAAACCTATCAATCCACCCAACTGTAGAAAATTCTTGATGACTATCAAAAAACCCAAAAAACTATATACAATAAAGCTCAGTAATATGAACAATAATCACCTTTACACTCCTGATTGGAAGTCACACTCCCCCGAGTCTCATTGGCTACAAGCCTGTTTGGTTTTCCACAGCCTTTAGCTTCATTGTGTGACTTCAACACGGGGGACATCGTATCCAGCGCGCTTTGGATGGAGTGACTCTGTTGCGCATTTAGAGTGCTCACACACTACATTTTTGTCTGATCACAAAAAACTATACTAGCTATGTTTATAACAACCTAATAAATAACTACATACCATACATATAAGGTCTGATCAAACACAGCGACCTGTAAGGTGACTGTTATGACGTGTTTGTTGTTTGAGAAAATGAAACGCAAAATTAACATCTCGACACTTTGAGTGTGTATGTTCTGTAATATATTCGAGTATTCAGAGCGTCTGAAGTCGAAGAGCCTCCATCTTTTTTACGCGACTTGAAGCGCTGCCAATATGTCGAAGGTGACATAATTGATACCGTCAGTGAAAACAAAGATATTATAGCACAGTTCGAAAGCCAAGATCCGCAGCTTTTCTGTGATATACGGCGTTGTCATGACTAACTGATCAGACATCTAAACATGTTGGAGCGAACGGGGGCGTAGAGCAGCTTGCCCTAAGCGGGTATCAAACTCACAATCTTTCGCTTACAAACCGGCCGCGCTAGCTACAACACCACGATAGTTAACTCCCTTGGCGGAGCTGCTAACGGGCTTACACAGGGTCGTTACCCGACCCCTCCGTTCGGGAGAGCGTGCCCTCACCCTTCACTATACCGAGTCCCTCACGTGGATACGTCTCTCTGACGGCCTCACGGGCGCCATCCCACCGCTGACACCAGTGTAGCGATAGGCGGGGTAGAGCAGCTTGCCCTAAGCTGATATCGAATTCACGATCTTCCGCTTAATTCACAAACCGGCCGCGCTAGCTACAACACCACGTGAGTTAACCCCCTTGGCGGAGCTGCTAACGGGCCACACAGGGTCGTTACAATATCAAATGAAAGCAGAGATCGTACCAGCAATTGGGCCCTTGCAGCTTAAGATGATTGTCAATTATGCAAATACACATCTCTGGAAAAAATTAAGAAACCACTGCAAAATTATCAGTTTCTCTGGTTTTACTATTTATAGTTATGTGTTTGAGTAAAATGAAAAATTGTGTTTTATTCTATAAACTACTGACAACATTTCTCACAAATTCCTTTATTTGATGGCTTGTGACCATCCATCTTCCTCTTGATCACATTCCAGAGATTTTTTAATGGGGTTCAGGTCCGGAGATTGGGCTGGCCATGACAGGGTCTTAATCTGTTGGTCCTCCATCCACACCTTGATTGACCTGGCTGTGTGGCATGGAGCATTGTCCTGCTGGAAAAACCAATTCTCAAAGTTGGGGAACATTGCCAGAGCAGAAGGAAGCAAGTTTTCTTCCAGGACAACTTTGTACGTGGCTTGATTCATGCGTCCTTCACAAAGACAAATCTGCCCGATTCCAGCCTTGCCGAAGCACCCTCAAATCATCACCAAATTTCACAGTAGGTACGAGACACTGTGGCTTGTAGGCCTCCATCTAACCATTAGACGACCAGGCGTTGGGCAAAGCTGAAAATTTGACTCATCAGGGAAGATGACCTTACTCCAGTCCTCTACAGTCCAATTCTTATGGTCTTTTGCAAACCTCAGCCTGGCTCTTCTTTGCTTCTCGTTGATGAAGGGCTTTTTCCTAGCTTTGCACGACTTCAGCCCTGCCCCTAGGACCTGTTTCGAACCGTCCTCGCCGTGCACTTCACTCCAGCTGCCATTTGCCATTCTTTTTGTAGGTCACTTGATGTCATCCTACGGTTGTTGAGTGACATTCGAATGAGTTGGTGGTCATCCCGGTGAGTGGAAAGTCGTTTTCGCCCTCTGCCGGTCTGTAGCTTTGTTGTCCCTAATGTCTGCTGCTTGACCTTGTTCTTATGAACCGCCGTCTTTGAAATTTGAAGGATGGAAGCAACTTGACGCTCACTGTATCTCTCTGCCAGTAAAGCCAGAATTGAACCCTTCTTTTCCTCACTCAAAACTTTTCTTTTCTTTTCAACTCTTTTAGCATGGTCAATAGTTGTTGTTTTTTATTCCAATTACTTTTGAGGTACTACTAGCACTGTTTTTGCCATCCAGCTGGTCCTATTGCAAGAGGATAGTAATGACCACAGCAGTGGTTTTTATACTTTTCCTCATTAAATAAGATTTTATTCAGGTGATCACCTAATCAGTACCTCATTAAGTAGAATGAGGTGTGCCTGTATTGGAATTCAACAGACACTGGAATGGAATGGCTGCAATACATGTAGAGATGCTGATTTAAGAAAAAATTGGAATGGTCTCTTAATTTTTTCCAGAGCTGTAGATGCAAAAACAACTACAAAAATTGATTCATAATTGTAAACTATGGTATTCTGTTATTAAGTATAATGTTTTTAGATGTTTTTAGATGTTTTACAGGAATGATTACTACGGGATGTCTCATCTCTCTCTATATTTCCAGAAATCGGAGGACGGGCTCATTGTAATGCATGAAATGGAATGAGGAATGGTATCAGACATGTGGGAATGATACCATTCCTCAATCCGTTCCATGCACTACGATGAGCCCATCCTCTGATTTCTACCTCCATCAGCCTCCCCTGTCCCAGACCTACCAGTCATCCTCCACACCACCAACAGGCTGGCTATCAGTAAAGTCCTCCCCTCCATTCTTCGGCCTCTTCTTTGGATGCTCCTATAGGTCACACACACACACACACACACACACACACACACACACACACACACACACACACACACACACACACACACACACACACACAATGCCTAATGCTGTTAAAATAGTCAAGGAAAACACACTGTAGTGACATTTATACAGAACACTATGTAGCCATCTTCTTTGGATGCTATTGTAGGAACCACTGGGCAATATCATAGCGTACTATCAACACTCCTGTTGTGAGGGGTACACACAAAAACCAGGAAGAGAAGACTATTCTATATTCAACCAGCCATTTTAGCTCTCACTTCAATGCTGTGCCGTTCCAGCAAATCAAACATCAGGGGTCTTCAAGTCCTCATAGCACTAAGATTGAATTGAGGCATGGAATATCACATTGAGTCACTCCATTATGCCTTTATATCATCAGACAAATACTCAAGCTATGCAGTGAATATAATGCATCTTAATTCATCTCACGTGTCATCATTATTGTTGGTATGTTTGGGCCCCAACAAAGCTTTCATTGTTCATAATCCTTCTCCTATATCAGTGATACCAATGCGTTAAAAGGTAGAATATATTAAAAAAAAAAAAAAAAAAACATAAACATACCCGATTATCGAACTGTCCCCTGTGCGTTGTCAAGGAGTCTTCACAATATCACTTTGTCACCCTCTGTGTGTGTCTGTCTCTACTCTGAGAAGGAGGTGGAGAAGGAAGAGAAGTGTGATTGGCCAATTCTCTGCCACATCAGAGCCCTTGTACATGTCTACGTCTGGTACCTCTGTGACAGTGGAGGCTGCCGTGTGACTTCTCCGAAATGAGTCTGTTACGGTAGGTGAGGCCCTCGCATGCAACTTTCACATGCTAATAAAACATGACAAGTATTCTCTCCCTTGAAAGAACACTGACCCAATGTGTATTAACTATATCTTAATAGTTAAAAACTCTACCATTTCACAATAATTTCTCTATTACAAATAATTGTTAATTAAGGGGGTCTTCTGGTTGATCACAGCAAACTATGATAATAATTTTACTCATATCTATATCTTATGATTCTGAGAAACTGGAAATCCTTTCATTTCAGAATGTACAGTAGTCAAGCTGCTTCAGAGAGATGGAGAGATCATCCCACAAGGCAACTTCCTATATGACACCAGTAAACCTCAGCCCCCCCCCCCATAACGTACTCATAACACCTGTTATACCCACTAACACACTGTCCTAAATACACACACTCGCTCACTCTCTCAACCTGGCTCTAACACTCTCCAAAAAACCCACACTCTCACACTCTCACACTGGTTCTACCAAACTGTCTTAAAAACACACACTCTCACACACTCTGATCCTGGCACTAAGACACTGTCGCAGAAACACTATCACACATGTCAACAAAAACAAGATAAGCTAAATAAGGCATAAAACACATCATGTAAGAATTTGTCAGGTAAAAAATTCCATCTAGACTAAAAGAGGGCAATAATCATGCAAAAAACAGACTCCACATTAGACTACACTACCCAGAGAGCATTGTCCTACATAGAACCATTAAAGACATAAACAAACATGCCTTCACTCTCTTCACAAATGGCGATAGAAGCAGAAACCTTATCATCAAACTACCTGAAGATAGTTAACTGAAGATCAGCTTTCTGCCATCAGCAGAAGTGTGTTAACAGTGGCTCCACGTCCAGGACTCTGAGCCCTCCACAAAGGCCAGGCTATTGTCCCTAGGGACTCCCCTGCCTTGACCCCTAAGCCCTCTGACCTCTACTTTGACCATTGTTATGCATGACAGACAATACCACCACCATTATGTGTGCAAATGAATACACTTGGATGCTCTACATCACTACCTATCTTCCACCATAGACTGAAGATCCATCTCTTCAGGCTGCATCTTGACTGTCCCTCCTAAAGACCTCTTCACCCCCCACTACCCCTCTGTACAGTTTCTCTACTGTAAATATTGTTATATTAAAATGTCTAAAACGTAAATGTTAAAATGTACATCTTATCTACTGAACTAGATAGAATAAGAACAGTGCCCCCTGGTGGTTGGATAAAAACAAAGCAATCCATGGTGCATACTTCTCATATTCATCTTTATTGTTATGTATTTTATACACATATACATATGCATACATACAAATATACACATACATGTACCGATACATGTAAATATACAAATACCTATGCTTTAAATTTAAGAGGAATATCTATTGTTTATATGTGCATCCATAGAAATATATTATTTCACATACAGTATTATCTTAGACATTCTGTTGTTATACAAAGAAGGACAGTAAGCATTCCGAAATGCAACGGGAGTTGATGGGCACTGTGATGTCATCACCAGACTGTAGAGTACATGTGCTAGGTGTAGTCCCAGGGGAGGCTGGTGGAGGTAGAAATCGGAGGACGGAATGACACGTGTTCGATACCATTCCTCATTCCGTTCCCTGCATTACAATGAGCCCATCCTCCGATTTCCGGATGTGCAGGCTTTTGTTCTAGCCAGAACTAGCCTACCTGATTCAGTTATTCATGGTCCAAGCAGGCTATAGACCAGGGTGAGTTCCATGATTTTTAAACAGGTGTGACAGTGGTGGGCTGGAACAAGACCTTGCACCAGGGGAGGCTGGTGGAGGTAGAAATCGGAGGATGGGCTCATTGTAATGCCTGGAATTGAATGAGGAATGGTATCAAACACAGGGAGGCAGAAAACGAAGGACAGGCTGCATTACAATGAGCCCGTCCTCAGATTTCTACCTCCACTAGCCTCCACAGGTTCACAACCCTTTGAAGGTTAAGTCGCTGGCAGACAGTCAAACAAATAACTGTCAGGTGGTCGAGATGCAATAACCAATCATCACAGGACCTGATAGGTTGAGTCTGCTACTAAACATTCAACAGAACATCTGATTTGAGAGAGTAATAATGTCTAAAGATTTTTTAGATTTTCACTGAACCAAGTTGGAATGTGGTTAACTACTGCTATTGTTTGAGTTCTTCTGGCAAACCTCACAGAGTGAGAAGTTTGGCCCTGATACGTTCATCTTGCTGTTCTGTGCCTTTGATCATCTCAGCTTCGCTCTGTCGGAACTGTTTGAGGATGGGTCTGGCTGATTGGCTACCTGGCAGTTGTTCAGAGGTTCCTATTGGCCAGCTGCCCTGTGGTTTGATCCCGCAATGGTGTGCATGTCTGTATGTATGTATGTATGTGTGTGTGTGTGTGTGTGTGTGTGTGTGTGTGTGTGTGTGTGTGTGTGTGTGTGTGTGTGTGTAGTCAAAGCCAGATCTCATCACTGCTCATGCTGTTGACCTTATAGATGTAGCCCACCATGGGGTACCTGGCAAAGCCTGTAGGTGGGGGAAAGCAGGCTTAATTACAGTGGCAAGACACCTACACAATATAGATAGATAGATAGATAGATAGATGTCTGACCTCTGGCAGCGTAGGCAGCAGACAGATCTTCCTCCTCTTCCTCGTTCCCTTTCTTCCTCTCCCCTGGGTTCAGTTTGGAGGCCTCTCGTGCTGCAGGCAGAGAGGATATAACAGATGGGACAGACAAAAGACAAGAGAGACAGGTGTCAGAGCCCAGTGCACCAAAATGGCCGCTCAGTTTCCAGCACTTCAATAGAGTACGGGTAACTCAGTCCTCTACATTTACATTGACATTTATGGCATTTAGCAGACGCCTTTATCCCAAGCGGATATATACATTTGTTTAAGTAAGTAAATCATCTATCCATCAGTCATCATAAGATAAAGTAATCAATGCTCAGACCAGGGGCCATAGGCAGTCACAATGCACAATGCTCTAAAGTGGATTCCGTTCACTTCCTCTCCTGCATCTGTGCTAACCTCGTCTTGTGTGTCCATGCCTCCAAATCATATTGTCCTCACGTCTCTTTTGGAGGTCTGGAGAATTTTAGATTAGCTGATCTGGATTGGAGGGAACTGGACTGAGCGATGGGAGAATGTGCTCGCAATTTAATAGGATGTTAAATTCCAAGAACCCCTCCCCACACACACACACACACACACACACACACACACACACACACACACACACACACACACACACACACACACACACACACACACACACACACACACACACACACACACACACGCCCGTAGAATGGTTGTTTGTTGTTATGCGCGACCGGATAGGACCATTTTGCAGAGTTGTTGCCTATACTAGTTTGCAACATCGAAGAAAATGGAAGAAAACCTGAAGGAAAAACTGAATTCTGTTTTTTGGAGCTCTGCCCGAGCAAGGTATTTGATTGGTTTAACGTGTCACAAGGCATCACTCATTTCCACCCCTTTGTAGCTACTTTCTGCAAAGGATTTCCCCAGGCTTCCCAAAGTAGGAAAGCCTGGTCTCAACGAGATTAGCTCTAACCTGATAATGAATGACAGGTGAAAGCAATATGGTTGATGCCTACCAGGAATTGCTTTTCACCTGTTCAGTTCTTTCACACGAGTGCAAATGAAGGAACGTGGACAACGAGAGGAAGCCACTCTAGACCACTGAGATGACAAAGGCTATGACTTTCTCTCTTGTCTTCAACAGGTGTGAAATACTCAAAGGGTGTGTAGATAACATAGCAAAAGACTGTTATTGCGCTGGCTTTCGCCTGTTTAATTCCTTCACCTCACTGCAGAATTCAGATGAAGGACACACATAAAGTCACCTGACACGTTACTGTATTGTTTTACAGCTTTGCTACATGGAAGACGTCCAATCTAGTCGTTGTATTTCTGTGAGCAGTATTGTACCTTTGCGGAGAGTGTTGAGGTCATTGAGTTGCATGTTGGAGGGTAAAGACATGTTCTCTCTGGGTAGGTAGATCTTGTCTATCTTCACACTGACTGAATCACTGCAGAGAAAATAACTTGTTAGATACGCAGACACACACACACACACAAGCCCATCCACTACTGAGACAAGAGGAGGATAGGTAAATATAGGCACACCCTAACATATTGTACACAGGATGAGGAGCAAGGTCAACACATAAACAGACATAATAAGCCATTTAGACACACACACACACATAATATAACCTACTGTGCATGGAACAGACAAATCATCCAATGTCCGTTACCTTTTTTTGGTCATCAAAATCTCTACTGGCTCATCTGAAAAAAAAAAAAAAACATGGACAGATTCAACCAGAGACTCAAGAGTAAAACCGGACAGACACTGCACGATTTCAGCCATGAATTTGCCGCGAGCCAAGTTCTCACGAAGACATTTACATATCCGCTGTAAACGCGGGTCATCTGCGGTGAACTTGACGCCTTGACTCGCACAGTGTGAGTTGGTCAACTACATGAAGAGAAAACGCGATCATGTCCGATTTGAATTCTGACATGTCAGGCTATTTGGGTCGTGGCTCCTTTCTACTCGTACAGTGTGAGATGTTCCTCGTGCAGTGTGAGATGTTCCTCCTGCTCCTGGATATCGTGTCTAAATTCTCCTTATGTTTTTAGGATTTTTTACTCTTCTATTTCGTATTTATACTGGTCAACGCCATTTCTACAGTTGTCATAGCAATGAGCAAACATTGTAGGGGATGCCCCATCAGATCTGCCCCCCCCCCTCCCTCCCTCCCTCACTTCCCCTCATCTCACCAATGACCTTCCCCTTTTTCTTGTGGAGCAGGCAGAGCACCAGCAGGCTGAGAATGAGGAGGGTGATGAAGGCCACAGCGCCCCCTGTCAGGATCCCAAGCATTGGCACCTCCACTCGAGATTGGAGGAACTCTGGGAAAACAGAAAGAGAGGCGGGGAGGATTTTCGAAAGCGCTTTTTCTAGACCAAAATAGCGTTCTTAAATGAAATATTTCTTTCAAGGGATCTCATTCCCAGATCGGTACCAATTAAACATAGTAATTACACCCATTAGGACGTTTTTAAGAAAGCTTGAATGTTACATATTGGACCTTTAATGGCGAGATTCCATCAAACTATTCAGAGGGTAAGATGAGGCTTTTACCACACTGCATACACCCATCTAATCCTCTCAATAATTTCCTGTGACCCCAACAACATGATTGTGGGCTATGCCAACACATCATAATGACTTCCAAGTGTACTCTAATCACCTAAAAGATGCTCTAATTGGTTGGATTTGAACCCCAAAACACTGCAATATAGGCTACAGGTGCAATACACAGACAATGTTTGTCTTCACACACACACACTTTTCTTTATCAAATCATAGAGATTAGTTAGATTTTCTCAGGGGAGCGCAATTTGAAATCAGGGGACGCCATTACGGTCCCGGCCCCAAGTTTGAGAACTGCTGGCATATGAGTAGAAGTATTCAGCATAATTGTACTACACGAAGAAATCAGGGGAGGCCGGCTTATTGTGATGCTTGGAATGGAATTTCTCCCTCCACCAGCCTCCACTGGAGGAAATCTATGATCTGTTGGTTTTTTTTGCCACAGTGGTAAAGAGAGAGAGAGAGAGAGAGTGACAGAGACCTGTGAGAGTGAGGTTGCTCTGTGCGGCGCCAACACTGTTGCTGGCGTTCACCGACACGTTTCCCGATAGGCTGCTCAGTGTGACCCGCAGCGTGTGATTGGTCAGCCAGGGGTAGTTCCGTGAGTCCACGATGAGGAAGTCAGAAGTGTTGGCCACAAGTTGACCGGACTGGTCCACCCAGGTGATAGTGGCAGGGGGGTTGGATCGTACCAAGGCGAAGAGGACCAGAGAGAGGCCGGGATCTGCAGTGTCAGTGTAGTGAGCGTTCACCCGCAGGATCTCTGGCTGGACTGAAGGGTGGGAAAACAGAACACATCAGGACACTGAGTATCACCTGAGGACCAGGGGAGGCTGGTGGAGGTAGAAATCAGAGGACAGGCTCATTGTAATGCATGAAACCGAATGAGGAATGGTATCAAACACGTGATATGGTTGCAGTTCGGCTTATGATAGGGGAAATCAGAGGACGGGCTCTTTGTTGTGCATAGGACGGAATGAGGAATGGTATCAAACATGTGTGTTTGATAACATCCCTCATTCTGTTCCATGCATTACAACAAGCCTCGCCTGATGAGACCAATACACTGAAAGGTTTTAAACCAGCTACAATGGTGGGATCATGTTATAGTGAAACTGATATGGATGTAGCTGTGCAGACAGTTGGAACGGTGATATTGTTGCAGGCTTAGGGCAGGGGAGGCTGGTGGGGGCAGAAATCGGAGGACGGGCTCTTTGTAATGCATGGACCGAATGAGTAATGTTTGATACCATTCCTCTTTCTGTTCCATGCACGTGTTTGAAATCATTCCTCATTCCGTTCCATGCATTACAATGAGCCCTTCCTTCCACCGGCTTAGGGATACTAGTTGGTTACATTGGCACAAGTAGATACTTCTGCTTTTGCGACATTTTGACAAAACTTCCCCACCTAATTATCCCACAATAACATCCAAAACATGCTACAGAAGACAATACCCCCCCCCCCCCAACACTAGCCAACACAACACTCATATGCTACAGCAGACAATGCCCCCCCCCCACACACACACAACACTCACACTGCACGTTGAGCGTGACGGTAGCGTTGTAGCTCGCTCCAGAGTGTGGGCCGTTGGTGGCACACACCAGTTCTTTGTCCCACTTCCTGGCTCTCAGGGAGAAGGTGCTGTTGTACCGGGTGTCTGGTCTCAGGACCCCCCCCGACGCCTCTGGTGACGTCACCACCAGGCGCCCTGTCCCCCGTCCCCTGTCTGACCCCGGCTCTCTCTGCCTCTCCCCGTTCAGGTACCATGTCAACAGGTGCGGGGTGTGGGGGTTCCAGCCCTCTGATTGGCAGTTGAATTTGTGGGTGACGTTCTCTTGCAATGTGATTGCAGATCGATGGCGTCCATCGATTCGGGGGGCGGGCTCGATTGCACCTGGGGGGAGATGCCGACTTGTTAAAAACATCTGGATCGGAAACCCGAGGGCAATGGCTTAAATATGTTTGTTTGCATACTAGGTCTATTAGGTCTACATATAGGTCTTATGATGACGGATGTATAGATGGTTCACTTATTTTAGACAAATGTACTTGTTGTAAGTCGCTTTGGACAAAAATCGTCTGCTAAATGTTAAAAATGTAAATGTATATTTGTTTGCATGAAATCTAAATTCAAAAGAATAATAAAACATTGATTACAATACATAAAGCATTCAATAAGTACTCTGTGTGGTGATATTTGTTCTATAATTCCTAGGTCTTTGTTTGTTTTTGTGATCAGGTATTGCTCACCTGTCCGACTCCGCGCCCAGGCCCAGGCCAAGGTGTAGAGCAGCAGGACAGCAGTACCGGACCCCTGCCTCAGACACACACACCCCATACTGTCAACACACACCTACCTGCTGTGAGACACACGCACACACACACACACACACACACACACACATAGACACACACACACAGGGAGGGGTAGAGTGAGTGGCTGTCAGTGATGGACTGACTGAGGAGACAGATAATAGACAGAAAAGGAAGAGGGAGAGAGATGTAGACAAACACCTGTCAGACCGACATTCAGAGGACAGATAGAGAGAGAGAGAGAGAAAGAGAGAGAGAGAGAGAGAGTAAACAGATTGTGTGACAGAGAGAGGCAGCCAGACAGAGATTACACCCTATAAACACAGACATGAGCCAAAGACAGACACACGTCAACATGGCAGGAGTGAGACCAGCGCAGATACTGAACTCAAAGAGACAGAAGGAGAGATCACCATGACAGACTGAGAGAAGAAGGTGGAGAGAGAGAGAGTGAGAGAGAGAGAGAGAGAGAGAGAAACAACAACAGAGAATTAAGACTGTAAACAAAAGGACAGCTGCTGATTGGCTATTCCTGCATCAGCTCTTTGGGACTGTCCAATCAGGCTGATGATACATGGACACAGATGATACACGGACACACATTGAGCAGTTGTGGATGAAGTTGCTAACAAGTAGACTGACACATAATATGCTGATTTCCTGGACACGTAGAAAAACGTTGAAAACCCTATCAGTGGAGATTCTCGATGACAGGGCTTAATCTGGGTCCATTAAACTAGATGACGCTGCTCACAGATAGGCTCCTATTCGGTGAGCCTTTAATAATTCACTGGCTGCCTTAAGTTTGATTTGTGAGGGGCTGCAGTGGAAGTTGCAGGTGTGTAGATCTGTGCTTTTTTCTGTGATCGAAAACATACAGTAGGGCTGATCCAAGGAGCATTTCTCTCTCACACACACACACACACACACACACGCACACAGTCTAAATGAATAACCTGATACTGTACTGTCTATCATAGAGAAGCACATGACTCATGCGACACCACCTCTGACCAGATCAGGAGCATGAACAACACAAAAACACAAACAGCACTGACACTCTACATGTCAGCATGACACTGATACATGCTTCTCCAACATACTACTAACATGTGTGCAGTCAGTCAGTCCGCGGGGGGGGGGGGGGGGGGGGTCTGGCAGCTTGCGGTGATAGCCATGACCAGCATATGCATGCTAGATTGATGATGGGCATGCATGAGTGAGGGAGTGAGAGAGAGACCCAGGGCCAGACTCTACTATGCAACACACACACACACACACACACACACACACGTTCATCTGAGCAGGATTGCATGCAGACTTCCGAAACACACACACACACACACACACACACACACACACACACACACACACACACACACACACACACACACACACACACAAACAGATGCAAACAGACCTGTTTATATCTCAGATACACACACATTGCCACCTATATGTTCCATCTCTTTCTTTCTCTCTTTCTCTGTCTCTCACACACACACACACACACACACACACACACACCTCCCATCCATGTTTGTGTGGTTACCTCAGCACAGTCTGCAGATGGTGGTGGTGTGATTCAGCCGGTGCTCCATCCATGCTGGGTTAGCAGCGTAGAGGCTAGCCCCCCCTGGCTTGGCTTGACTACGCACACACACTGGATCCTCTCTCTGCAGCTAGCAGCCCCCCCTCCCTGACGCTAGCAGCCCCCCCTGGCTTGGCTTGACTACGCACACACACTGGATCCTCTCCCTGACGCTAGCAGCCCCCCCTCCCTGACGCTGACGCAGCCCCCCCTCTCTGACGCCAACAGCCCCCCCTCTCTGACGCTGACGCAGGCAGTCATGCTGTCGCCACACAGACATCGGGGGGGGGGGGGGGGGGGGGGGGGTGAGAGCAAGAGAGGGAGAAGAGCCAAGAGAGAAAATTGGTAGAGAGAAAAGAGAGAGAAAATGGGATCTGCGCAATGCATCCGTCGTTAATGACCTGTGTAAGCACAGCTTGTAAGTGTGTGAGGGAGGGAGGGAGAGAGAGATATGAAGGGATAGACTGTCATTCAACTGGGTTACAAGGATAAGATCTCATATCTTTATTAACCTCTTGTCCATCTCCCACCCCACCACCCCCCCTTACAGCACCCACTGGAGGGGCGAGAGGGATCTGTGTTCCACTATCCTCGCCTGAAAAGCCTCTGCAGTGCAGCAGCACTACAGACAAGACCAAAGTAGCTGCTCACAGAGCACTGCAGCTCCGGAGATGGAGATGCAGATCGATTAGCTCTCCTGTTAACACCCATTACATCCCTATCACTGGAAGTCAGCACTCCTGTGCAATGAGGTCATCGACTTACACCTAAGAAATATACAAGCGACGTTAGGTCTCTCAATTATGTATTTTAATGTGTGTCTGTGTGTTTGTGAGGTCATCAACTTACACTGAAGAAATATAAGTCACGTTAGGTCTTTCAATTATGTATTTTAATGTGTGTCAGTGTCTCTCTGTGTGTGTGTGTGTGTGTGTGTGTGTGAGAAAGTGTGTGTGTGTGTGTGTGAGAGAGAGACCTTCACCGTGTCTAATTGTGTGAGAATGAGAGTGTGTGTGGGAGGGGTACACTGGTACAGTGTATACTATGCAGTCATAAATAGGTTGCATGCTTCAAGCACAGACACACATATATGCAGACACATTAGTCCTTTTAAATTATTTCTTTATTTATATATATTTATTTATTCATCTCAGTTTGGTTGGTATTCTTTTTTTTTTTTTTTTAATCATCGTTGTTGCACTTTAGTATGTTTATAGTCGAAAAGAAAAAGAGACAAAAATAAAACAATAATGGAAACCGGAACATAAGATACAGGTGCAGAGCAGAGAGTGGGGGGGGGGGGGGGGGGGGGGTAAGACAGAGGAGAACCCCACACACACACACACACACACACACACACACACACACACACACACACACACACACACACACACACACACACAGTCCTGGACTCCTGGGACAATTGGGGCATGGGGTTACACTGCTGGGGGACAGGTGGACTGACTGCTGCCGTCCTCGTTAGCTGTAGCTGTACATACTGCAGGGGGGACGGGGGGCTCAAGCAAACGGTCCGTTTCTAGTCAGTTTCTGATGTGTCCCTTTTTAAGGATCGGAAGTGAGTCTGATATTGAACACTGGACAGGGATAGGCTGTCGCGCTCATCACATGATGCAGAGGAGGCCGCCTCCCAGGCTTCCAAAAGAGAGAGAGAGGACGACAATAGGGCAAGAGATAGAAAAGAGGGACGGGGGGGAGGGGAGGGGGGGAAGCACGTGTGCAAGAGTAGTAGTCACCTCCATGGTTACCGTAGTGACAGGGCCAGAGTAGGGAGGAGGGGCTATGTCCATTCGGTGTCAGCCAATAGGGGCTGTGTCCTTTAGGTGTCAGCCAATAGGAGGTGACGACAGTGTCAGAGACGGGAGGGAACCAGACAGCAGACGAGGAACCGAGGGAGCAAGAGGAGAAGGGGGGCGTGTCCTTCTCCAGTCCGACATGTATTTACCATGATATGAATGTGTCAGCTATTTTACATTTACCCGCTTCAATGACTTCCCACGAGCACCGTCCAAGTAACCCCAACCCCCCCCCCCCCCCCCCCCCCACAAGCCTGAAACATATACCCCCCCCAAAAGCAGACAATAACAAATGACAACAGCAACATCTGCATGAATGATTGAAATGATAAAAAGCAAACAGAAAATAATTAACTCTTCTCTGTCAAGTATCTCGATAATAAAACAACAAACATAAAAACAAGCCTTTTTAGAATCTCCCTGTCCTCTTTTGGCTAAAAATCTCAATATTCAGAAAAACAAAAAAAATGAAGACATCAAAAAAATACAAATAATAACAACGATATAAAAAAAGCCTCCCCAACAACTCCAAAAACTAAACGTTTGATACAGAAAAAAAACTGGCAAAAAAAAAGAAATTGCAACTGCGTTCTATACATGGCATCGCTGTACAGGGAAGAGAAAAAAATGTCCGTTAAAACTACCCACAATGCCACACACACCCACCGACAAGTAGGGGAGGGGGGAAAGGGAGGGATGGGGAGAGGGAAAGAGAGGGGGTGAGAGGGAAAGGGAGGGATGGGGAGAGGGAAAGAGAGGGGGTGAGAGGGAAAGGGAGGGATGGGGAGAGGGGGATGGAATGAAGAACAAGGGTGAAAAAGAGGGAGAGGAATAAAAGCATGAAAGAACGAGGGACTAATAAAATGGAACCCTAACCCTAACCCTAACCCTAATAAAATGGAAAGGCAGGTTGGAAAAGGGGGGAGAGGGGGAGAGGAGAAAAGATCGCTTGAACCGAAAGTGCAGAATTACTTAAGTAATCAAAACAAAAAAAATAAGTTGTCTTCCTTGCAACACAGAACAGTTTTTTTTTCATTTCATTCATTATAATCATAATAACAATAAAACTTCTTTTACAGAAAACAGTAATAACAATAATAGTAACAATAATGATCATAATTTTCTACATGAACATTAGCCGTAAAAATGAACCATTTAAAAAAAGAACAACAGAACAGGAAAAAAAAAAAAGAAAAACGGAAAAAAAAGAGAAAAGATGAGAGCTGGTTGTCCTGTGCGGTCGCGATGTCACTGAGCTCCACCGGGGTTTGTTTTGAGCACCCCTCTGAGCCTGACCCCAACACCCCCACAAGCCCAATGGAATGGGTCACTCTGAGAGAGCCTCATAGGATCAGAGGTCACAGCCCGCTCCGGAATGGTCCACTGGAACACAGTGGAGGGGAGAGGGGAGGAGCAGACAGAACCTCACAGACATCCACCTCGCACAGACTTGGTGTGAATACTTTGGGTTTGTGGCTGAATGTGTGTGTTTATGTTACCTTTACGTTTGCCTGTACGAATGCCTTGGACAATGAGGCGCATGAATATGTTGCTATGGCAACAGTTAAAGGGGGGGGGGGGGGGGGGGGGGGGGGGGGTAGGGTTAGGGTTAGGAGCAGGATGAGGAAATGAAATGGGGGAGACCCAATCTATCCAATCCGATGGAAGAGCAAAAATGTAGAGACAACGCTTGCTTAGCTTGGTGGCTGTGCAGAATGTAGAATGCTGCTGGCACTATTTGGCCCTCCATCCCCTCCCCCCCCCCCTCCCCCCCCCCAGCCTCTGCTCCAGGACAGACAGTGCCCCCCCCCCCCTCCCCCCCTCCAGACAAACAGAAGATGGCGGTTTGGCGTGATGCTGCTCAACACGATCGGCTGATATGGATCTTTATACAGCGCCCCCTAGAGGAGAGAGAGAGAGGGAGAGAGAGAGATAGAGAGAGAGAGAGAAGAAAAAAAAAGAGAGCAGTAGGGAGAGATAGAGAGAGAGAGAGACAGACAGAGAAGAGGGGAACGGCGACGACATTAGACAAGCCAGTGATAACGACATAATTACAAGACAGCTAGACTTTAGGAATGTACTGTCAAACATCAGGAAGTGTCTGTAGAACAACTAGGTCTAGTGGTGACAGCACCTCAGTGGATGGACGCTGGTGGTGGAAGTACAAATCAGAGGTGTGTGTGTATGTATGTGTGTGTGTATGTATGTGATACCATTCCTCACTCCGTTCCATGCATTACAATACAAAGTACCACCGATGTCCATCTCCTCCACCCCCAGCCTCCTCCATCCTCAGCCCCCCCTGGTGGTGGTCTACGTGTAGTATGTATGTATTCTACATGTAGTATGTATGTATGTATGTATGTATGTACCCTATTATAACTGTAGGCTTTTCTACCCAGTCTCGCTCCCACTGAAACCCAACATACTGTACTTACTGCTGTCACGCATGAAAATTCCTCACATCAGTCTGTAATTATTCTGTTACATTATTATATCCGACTCTTATACATGTTAGACTGCGCTAAAACAATTCCCCGTTTCTCTGCGCTGTGAGAGAATACGTGATCGGCAATTCATGAGCTGCTACAATAAACTTCATTTTGCCAATCTACAAGTATCTGATAAGGCAAACCTCATTCTCCTTTCAAACATCCTTCACAGCTCTTCTCACCACCTCGTGGCGGCTTTCAACAGCACTTCACACCACGTATACGGTAGGCGGCGTGCAGGGATTAAACCCCATGTTGTGTGTGTGTGTGTGTGTGTGTATGTATATACATACATACATACATACATACATACATACATGGCTTCTCTCTGTTCTGTAGAAGCCAGGAGACAGATATAACCGGCGCCAAACTGACTGGCTGTCTTGATTCGTACCGTAAACGACAGATGAGAAATCTGTCTCCCCTCACACCTCCCCCTTTTATACATTTCTCTTCTATCTATAACTCCGTACAAGATGTAAACCATTTAGCCAAATCTGTTGGACCAACATTTAGACAAAACTATGTAATCTAATTGTACCAAGGGGAGATGCACAATAATAATTCTGTATCAGTATCAGGACTGAAAACAGCATCCATCAGTCTTTCCTTAAGAGTGTGAGTGCGGTGGTGAAACCTGGAGATTCAAGTCCAGTCATCAACAAAATAAATACTATCTGGGGTCACACAAAATACATGGGCTATGATACAGGTAGTGGTGGGATTTTGTCAACGTACCAGAAACAGATACCCCACGGTACGTCTCGTTACCCAAATGAATCACATCACATCACATTTATGGCATTTAGCAGACTCCTTTATCCAAAGCGACTTACAACAAATACACTAGACCTTCTCAGGGCCCAGGCCCACGAGGCAGCATCTACCAGTATCTACCAGTATCTACCAGTATCTACCAGGCCCACGAGGCAGTATCTACCAGTATCTACCAGTATCTACCAGGCCCACGAGGCAGTATCTACCAGTATCTACCAGTATCTACCAGGCCCACGAGGCAGCATCTACCAGTATCTACCAGTATCTACCAGGCCCACGAGGCAGTATCTACCAGTATCTACCAGGCCCACGAGGCAGTATCTACCAGTATCTACCAGGCCCACGAGGCAGTATCTACCAGTATCTACCAGGCCCACGAGGCAGTATCTACCAGTATCTACCAGGCCCACGAGGCAGTATCTACCAGGCCCACGAGGCAGTATCTACCAGTATCTACCAGTATCTACCAGTATCTACCAGTATCTACCAGGCTCTCTAATGGGGTGATGGCTGAAGAAGGGACAGAACAGTATCTACCAGGCTCTCTAATGGGGTGATGGCTGGGGTGAAGGTATGTATGCATGCATTCTACATGTGTATGTATGTATGTATGTATGTATGTATGCATGTATTCTACGTGATGTATGAATTTATGTATGTACGTATGTATTCTACATGTAGTATGTATCTATTCTATATGTTGTATGTATCTATTCTACATGTAGTATGTATCTATTCTACATGTATGTATGTATGTATGTATGTATGTATGTATGTATGTAGTGCATGTTGTCGTACCTGCGTTAGACCCCAGCCTGCTCCATACTGTACTGTATGTCGGGGGGCTTGTAGCTAAGTAGCATGTCGCTGGTGCAGGAGGAAGGGTAGGAGGCCGCAGCGTGGAGCTCTTCCTCCGCGTCACACACTGGAAACAGACACACACATATTAATATTCTATGCATATTGGGTACAGAAGTGAGGTGTGCATAGTGTACGATACGGAATGGGTTTTGCGCTTATGTATGAAGCTCTTTTGTGTGTCTGTGTGTGTGAGTGCGTGTCTGTCTGTGTGAGTGTAAGTCTGTGTGAGTGTGTGAGAGTGTGTGTCTGTCTATTTGAGTGTGTCTGTGTGTGTGTGTGTGTGTGTGTCTGTCCGTGTGAGTGTGTGTGTGTCTGTCTGTGTAAGTGTGTGTGTCTGTGTGTGTCTGTGTGTGTGTGTGTGTGTGTGTGTGTGTGTGTGTCTGTCCGTGTGAGTGTGTGTGAGTCTGTCTGTGTAAGTGTGTGTGTATGTGTGCGAGTGTTCCACTGACCCGACTCTTCCCGTGGGTGTAGCTGCTGCTGGCTTCCCGTCAGAGATGATTGGCTGAGTATGTCAGACATGCGGGCGGAGCTTAGAGCCTTCCCAGCCAATAGGCTCATACCAGACATGGGCTCTGCCTGGTCCTATGAAGAGGTAGAGGTACATTAGGGGGATTTGATCTAATGTCGGAGAATAGAAGTTGAGAGAGAGAGAGAGAGAGAGAGAGAGAGAGAGTGAGAGAGAGCGAGAGAGAGAGAGAAGGGGAGGCTGGTGGAGGTAGAAATCTGAGGACGGGGCTCATTGTAATGCATGGAATGGAATGAGGAATCAAACATGGGCTCGGTACCATTCCTCATTCTGTTCCATACACTACAATGAGCCCCGTCCTCTGATTTCTACCTCCTCCAGCCTCCCCTGGGCTAGAGGGACATAGAGGGATATCCATAGCCATAAGAGGACCAGTGCCACTCACATAGGCGTCGTCGCAGGTCTGGATGGTGTGGTGTCGCTGCAGCTGTCCCCGAGGCCGGTAGCCGTCCCCTGAAGGACCCCTCGTAGGGTACCCCACTCCGTTATGGCCATGCACCTCCATCACCTGGCCGGGGGTCCTGCAGTCAACATGCTCATTGTCTGGAGGGATGGAGGGAGGGAAGAGGAGAGGAAGGGGGAAGAGGAATCAAGGGAGGGATTGTTATTATTCTCATTTTTGTTCCCATCATTGACTTGACTTGGAGGTTTGACTTTTGGGTGTAGAAGATTTTTTTAAAGAGTGTAGTGGCGACTCTTTTCCTGTAGAGGCACTAGGCCGTAGTGGCATCTTTTCAAGAGAGTAGTGTAAGGCTGAAACTATTCCTCAAATAACAAGATTACAAAAATCCTCGATTAGAATTGTCTACCTCAAGTGAGCAATACTCAAGGTAGACAATTCTAATCAAGGATTTTTCTTCTTATTTTTCTGCGTTGTTATGCTAAGAGTGCTCAAAATGACATGTTAAAACATTGTTCTGGTTCTAAGCATAGGCTTATGTCAGTGGTTCAAACTTACAAAGGCTATAAGCCTAACTCATGTATTATTCTTCCTCAATAAGATATTTATTCATGAAAGTAGTGTTTTCACAATTGTTGCAGACCTAGTGTAGACTTAGGTGCCGGCCTCCTGCTGGCCTCTCACCTCTGGTTGTGGTGGCGGTCCTTATGTAGCCATGTCTGTGTGTGGGCGAGCTGTAGGGGGGCTCATGTCCGTCTCCGCAGATGGCCTTGGTCAGAAGACCCTCATGGTACACTGGCAGCTCGTCCTCCTCCATGCTCTCCGAGTGCGGGAGGGTGGGGGCCTGGGGGTCCGGGGTCCGGATCTGGAGCAGGTGGTGGTAGTGTGAGGGTGCCACCTGAGGGGCTTGGGCCTCCAGAGACTCCCCCTGGCTGAGCTGGCGCATCAGCAGTAGCTCCCCATAGTCCTGGGGGGCGTTGGGCGGGGTGGGGGGCACGGGCCGGGGGCTCTGCCTCTTCAGCAGGGTGGCCATGTCCTGGGTGGGCAGGCGGGGGTCGGCGTGGCCCGTCAGGGAGTGGCGGGGGGAGAGGAGCCCCTGCAGGGTAGGGGTGACGTGCTGGGATGGCCGGTACTCCAGGGGGGTGGGCGAGAGGAGAGCCTGCTGCAGGGCTGAGGGGCTCCCGTAGCCCCCCCCTCCGGGCCCACCCACCACCCCGCCCGGGTAACCCTCCAGGCCGGGCACGTTGAGGGATGCCCCCTGCAGGTAGGGGTTGTAACTGCCCACCACCCCTGATGGCCCCCGGGACCCCTCACCAAAGAGGTGGGAGTTGAACTGGGAATGGTCATACCCAGTGGTCGAGAACCTACCCAGGCTGCGACTAGGAGGGAGGGAGGGAGGGAGGAAGGGTGGGAGGGAGGGATGGAGGGAGGGATGGAGGCAGAGGAAGGGAGAATAGTCAGCGGTCACTATCGTGCTTACAGTGTAAACCAGTGTTTTTATAAAGCTGTCGATGACATACAGTAGTAGGTTTGATTACAGAAACTAAATATATACCATTTTATATGCAATATGTCGTCACAGACAACAGCCTTTGGTCCACAGAATGAGAGATGAGATGATGCACCCACCAAGGTTGTCACCCCCCCCCCCCCCCCCCCCCCGAGGTCCTAATATAGGTACTAATATAGAGAAGTGACCGATGACACACGGACGGACAGGGGTGGGGGCGGGGCGGGTCATAGGATGGGGCTGACCACGGGGCAGGGCGGAGCGGGATGTTTATCAGCTACATGTCTATTTCTAGGGAACCCCCCCCCCCCCCCCGCACACCAAACTTACATCCCCTTAGCCAGCCAATCAGAGTGGAGGATTCAAAGGTGATGACATGGTGGTGTAAGAGTAAGTTTGGGTTATCAAAAGAACTTTGGTAATAGCATTTATCGCAAAAAACAAATCCCTGTAAATGACTATCCTATCAGGTTTAAGACCACATTTTCAGTACTGCATATAAGTCACTGATCACTGTCTATAGAGCTGTATGTTCTGTAACTGGGTCTTCGGCTTGTTGTGGAACATGTATGAATATGAACTATGAAGCGTTCGCCTCCGCAGAGGCCTGTAGGAGGATGTGTGAAATATGAGCAGACGAATGTTGTGAATTGTGAATACCGTAAACATCGTAATGTCAGAATACAAAGATGTCCTCCTGAGAGAAAGAGGACAGCGTAGGATGCCCCCCCCCAAAAAAAAAACACAAAGGTCACTGTGAAAGTGACAATCGACAAAATAAAACGTGAAAGAAAGACAAAAGGAAAAAAAAAGGAAAAAAAAAGAAAAAAGAGAAGTCAAGAAAAACAACCCCCCCCCCCAGCTATTGAATTCCGATGGTTAAGTGCTATTGATTTTATGATGGTGGACAGACACTTCGAGACCAAGACGGGGGGGGGTGACAGCGGACAGACAGACGGAGGAGGAGGTGGGTCACCTGTGTGTCTCGGCGTTGTCAGCGCTCAGCTGCTTCCCCAGGACTCTGTGGCCACACGGCGTGGACAGGAAGCCCTGACGTTGGGCCCCACCCCCGAGCTCTACTTCCTGGACCTGGATGGTCACCTGCTGCTGGGCCACAGCCTGGGCCATCGGCACTCCTCCTCCGCGGGCTGGGCCGGGCTGCTGCTGCTGCTGCTGGGGGGGCATGGTGACCCGGGGGAGGGGGGGGCTCCCGCTCTGGGGCTGGTAGAGGGGGGGGGTGCCGTGCTGATACTGGACTGCAGACTGGCCACCTAGGGACGGGGGACGAGGGACGGGGGGGACAGGGACAGTAAATACAGAGAGTGAGCAAGTGTTTGTGTGAACAGAAAACTGAAAAAAAAAAGGAAAAAAAATCTGTAAACAAGTGAACATAACCGTCGCTGTTAAAGTCCAGTTGCATAAACTTAGTTAAGACTGGTCTATCGGCCTAGACCGGTAAGACTAGTTTAATTTCAGTTAGCCAGTTGCATAAACATTAAGACCGTCTTACTTTAAGCCCAAAAAGTTAGACTGCCTATCCCCAGGCTAAATTTTATGTAAGACCTATGTTGTCATGGCAACAGCTGACTAGTCCTTGAAAAATAACTATCTAACCATTAATATTTGCTTAAGATTGAATCGTAGTTATGTAAGGGACATAAACAACAGACAAAATGTTGAAATATATCTAATATATAATATATCTAATATATAATGCAGAAATATATCCATGCAAATATGCTTAGAGTGTTTATTGGCAACCAGCTAGATGACTAGCTGACTAGCTAGGGCCAGGGACAGATAGCTGGCAAGCTAGCAAATTTGCCTATATAGCTAGCAAGTTTTCTTTTCCAAATCTAAATGGGAGGCTCATTTAGTTTGGAAAACAATTGCTGGCTAACCTAATGTGTCATATCTTTACACTTTTATGAAAAGATTTGCCAGCTCCCGTGCTCTATTTTATTGTAGTTGCATAATTACTAAATGTTCAATAGCTAACACTTACCAGCGGCCATATTTTGTTTCTGTTCAGTGTCTGTTCAGTGTCTTTTCCTAGGTAAGTAGTACTTCAGCAGGACGTAGGATAGACATCTAATTGCACCTGTTGCATAAAAGTGACTTACACCTAAGTCTTACATTTAGACTTAAGTCAAAGTCTATGTTTTGCAATTGGTCCCTGATGAGTGATGTGGTTTAAAAAGGATGTGATGGAGGGTTTTCGCAAGAGTAGAACTGACCATGCCCCTGCATCATCACTTCAGAGCCAGGAGGAGGGCTCTGATTGGGCTGTCTGAAGAGATGGTTGCTGGGATGTGTAGGCGGTGGGCTGGAGGGCTGGATACGCAACCTGAGGGAGGAGAGGGAGACAACAGACAGGATGTAAGACTACAATCAATACCACTGTTCAAACGCCTGTTTCTCAGATTCTCTGAGCTGCACAGTGTTTGCAATGGACTGTTACTATCACTGAGAGAGAGAGAGAGAGTGTGTGTGTGTGTGTGTGTGTGTGTGTGTGTGGTTTCACCTCTGGAGCTGGTGGGTAAGGTGGCTGGGCTGGCTCTCTCCATGTCCCAAAGACAGGGCCTGCAGGAGGGAGAGGAAGACTCAACTCACGTAGAAGAACACAATCAGCCCTGAGGACACCACATTTTGTCATAATGATGTATTGTGTGTGTGTGTGTGTGTGTGTGTGTGTGTGTGTGTGTGTGTGTGTGTGTGAGAAGGAGAGTAACAGTGATAAAGATAGTGTCATAGTGCCATGTATCATTCGATGATAGACTATTAGACTAATAGCCTATTACCATCACTGAGTGTGTGTGTGTGTGTGTGTGTATGTGTATGTGAGTGTGTGTGTGTGAGAAGGAGAATTAGACAAATAGCCTATCACCATCACTGAGAGTGAGTGTGTGTGTGTGTGTGTGTGTGTGTGTGTGTGTGTCACTGTGACCTGTATCTGCTGGTGTAAAATCTGTTGCTCTTGCTGGTACAGGACGTGTTGGTGTTGTGTGTGCTCCAGCAGTCTCTCATCCTGCGGAGCGGCGTACATCTTCTGCAGCTGCTCACACTCCTGAGACACACACACACACACACACGGTCAGATCCATAGGATTATGTGACAAAGACAAAGAGAGAAAAACAGAGACACGCGCGCGTACACGCAGATCATCCAGAGGATTGTGTGACAGAGAGAGGCAGCCAGATCGAGATTACACACAATCAGGTTAAAAGATACAGAGACAAGAAGATTTTGCCTAAGAAGATTAATTGCTTCAAGGTAGACTCTGGCATATGACGCCACAGTGAAACGAGCTGCCAGAGACTCCCCCCGTTTGACACCCAACGGTCTGTGATCTGGCACGGACGGCGAGAAACCACTTAGACCTTGCTAAAGGATCCGTCATCGGAGGAATACACGTGTTTTTATTGATGATATTGTGTAAATTGTTGTTTGTCACTGTGTGTGTGTGTGTGTGTGTGTGTGTGTGTCACTGTTTCTCTCTCTCTCTCTCCCTCCCTCTTTCTCTCTGTCACACAATCCTATGGATCTGACTGTGTGTGTGTGTGTGTGTGTGTGTGTGTGTGTGTGTGTGTGCAGTAGCGGACTGGCCATCTGGAGCACCGGGAGAATTCGGCTGAAAGTCCAGGGCCATTTTGTTGTCAAATGCAGGGACGTTTTGTTGTCCCAGTCCGTCCCTGTGTCTGTGTGTGTGTGTGTGTGTGTGTGTGTGTGTGTGTGTGTGTGTGTGTTATTTGTTTTGTTGTTCAATGTTTAAGCAGGGCTGCCCTGAAAAAGAGACCATGATCTCAGCGGGGACAACCTGGATAAATAAAAGTTAATAATAATAATAATACAATGTACCAGCAAGGTAGGGAGTCGATTAAAATTCTTCTCAATTCTGTGATGTTGAGAGGCCCTTGGAATGTTTTCAGATTGAGGGTCATTTGACTGTAAACTGATGTCTGGTTGGTCGATTCTTGCTTCATTTCAACATCGATGTATGGAAGGTGGGTATAAAACAGAATGTTGAGGAACAGATCTTTCTCTTTGCTTTCTGGTCAGTGGTCTGAGCTGTTGTCTGTGAGTACCATCCCGTTCTCTCTCAGGAGACCTCTTCTCTCTCTGTCTATCTGTCATTTACCGTGAGGGTAAAATGTAACGTTTCTCTATGATGTATTTGCCTTGTAATAGTTGTGTATGTTTATAGTGTTTTTAAAGCCTCATTTGATTTATTCTCAACTGACCATTCTTGCTCTAATCAACCCAAACTCAGCAATTCTCTGCACACAGGGGTGAAAGGTCATGTTCACATCCACCAGTCTGTGTGTGTGTGCATTTCTGTGTGTGTGTGTATGTGTGTGTGTGTGTGTGTGTGTGTGTGTACGACGGTGTCCCTGGGTGATCTGTTGCAGCTCAGGTGACCTCTACTGTCTACTCCACGGCGTCATCATCTGGCCAACCAATCTGGAGGGATTACCGCTCAGTGACATCAGCAGAACCCGCTGCTCTTCATCCTGTCTAAAGCTGCCCTGGCCTGTGGTGCCCTTGGCATAAACCCATCAGCCTTCTAGCCCCCAGCTTGGCTCACTGTGTCCCCCCCCCCCCCCCACCCCCCGTCTCTTCCTCTACCCCCTACACTGGCCCCCCCACAGCCTAATTAAATGTCCTAATTGAGAGTAAGTGATTGACGTCAAGAGGTCTTAGGTGCACTTTAACACTCTTAAGGGCAGTTTCCCAGACACAGAATAAGCCTAGTCCTTGACTTAATCAGACTTTCAATGGAAATAATAATTTCCATTGAAGATGTTTTTCTTTAGTCTAGGTCTACTAAGGCTAAATGTAGGTCCAGGAAACCAGCGTTAAATGAGAGAGTGGATATTAGTTCTAAGTTTTATTTTGCCCTTTGTAGGTATTTAAAATACAAACATAGGAATGTGTATTTGGGGAGCTCTCTGTCATTCAATACAAAAAAAATATATATATACACAATATGACACAAAACACAAGCAATTTATAAAAACAGCACACCTACACTATACCATATTCAATCGCCAGGGCTACTATAAAAACCGAATTTGGTGCTTTTAAAAGGCATAATTTCATGGATAAAAGCTGTTTCTGAACCTGTTGGGGGGGGGAGGGGGTTAGGGTTAGAGGAGTTAATACTCCTCCTGTACTTCGGCACCCAGATGGAAGCGGGGGATTAGGACGCAGGTCGCGTGCAGACAAAGGCGAGAGGGAGAGAGGCGTTGAGGGGTCAATCGGACGAAAAGGTGAGTGCGCTGTACCTGTTTGAGCTGCCTGATGAGGCTGCTGTTCTCCAGATGGGCTTTGAAAGCCTGAATGGTGGCGGCACCGTCCGAAAAGCGGCGCACCGGCGAGAAGCGCTCCATGGGCAGGTGGAGGGTGTTACAGTCCTTATAGCTGGACCTGGAGACAGGAGCGAGCGAGCACACACACACACACACACACACACACACACACACACACACACACACACACGCACACACGCACACACGCACACGTAGACACACGTAGACACACACACACACACATGGACACACACAGAGAGAAAGACAGACAGACAGAGAGAGATCGAGACACACAGACACAAAGCAGGAGCAAGACATAGAAATGGATATAACAGGTAGACACACACACACACACACACACACACACACACACACACACACACACACACACACACACACACACACACACACATTTATATGGGACCTTGCACAACTCGCAGCATCATATCTAACTGTCACCACAGAGCTGATCGGGGATCTGACGCGACAACAGAGCGCTCACTGAACATTGTCGTTCTAACACAGCGACACACACACGCGAGGCCCACTACTAACGCTACTGAGTCCTATCCAGTCTAGACCGGGAAGACACCAGACACATCATCATTCAAACAAAAGAAAAAAATTAAAATAAAAAATAATAATAATCTGCAAAAGTCCGGCAAAATACTTCCAATTGCAGTCAGTTCGCACTCTTTCTTTCTTCTTAGCTAGAAGCCAGGCAATAAAATGGCGGCCACAACAGCCAGTCTGGAATGACTCTTCCCCTCCCCCTCCTCCCCCTCCCCCCCCCCCCTCCCGAGACAGGGATTGAACAAGTGAACATGAAAAGATTTGATAGGCATAAGCAAATATGGTCATGGCCTCTGAATGGATGGCCATACAGATTTCTACCTATCCGATCCCTTCAGGTCTGGTTCCCCTGTGTCTTAGTATATCGGTGGACCCTCGTGTCCAACGGGTCAAACTGGTGAGTGTGACAGTGAAGGGTACATGCAGCTGTAGCGTGTCCACGTCTCCCAGATGGTCCCTGATTGGTTGTTCCTGTCCCTGTCTGTCTCTGTCCCTGCATGGTTGTCCCTCTCCCTCTCCCTGTCCCTGTCTGTCTCTGTCCCTGTCCGTCCACGTCTCCCAGATGGTCCCTGATTGGTTGTTCCTGTTGCTGTCCGTCTCTGTCCCTGCATGGTTGTCTCTCTCCCTGTCCCTGTCCGTCCACGTCTCCCAGATGGTCCCTGATTGGTTGTTCCTGTCCCTGTCCGTCTCAGTCCCTGCATGGTTGTCCCTCTCCCTGTCCCTGTCTGTCTCTGTCCCTGTCCGTCCATGTCTCCCAGATGGTCCCTGATTGGTTGTCCCTGTTCCTGTCCCTGTCTGTCTCTGTATGGTTGTCCCTCTCCCTGTCCCTGTCTGTCTCTGTCCCTGTCCGTCCACGTCTCCCAGATGGTCCCTGATTGGTTGTCCCTGTTCCTGTCCCTGTCTGTCTCTGTATGGTTGTCCCTATCTCTATCCCTGTCTGTCCTTGTCCCTGCATGGTTGTCCCTGTCCCTGCATGATTGTCCCTGTCCCTGCATGGTTGTCCCTGTCCCTGTCCGTCTCTGTCCCCGTCTCTGCCCCTGTCCTATTCTCTATCCCAACCTCTGTCCCTCCCTGTCTCCGTCTCCATCCCTATCCCTCTCTGTCCCTTTCCGAGTCTCTGTGTGCGGGCAACAGACATGTCTTGCAGATGAAGAGGCCGGGTGGGATTCTCTGCGTTGGAATGCACGGGTGGCCACGTCCCTGTCTCTGTTTCTGTGTGTCAGGGGGGGTGGGGGGTGGGGGGGTGGAGGGGGGGGAGGAGGAAAGAAATCATGTGCTCGCTAGAGTTACTTTTAGTCATTGAATGCGTACTTGCAGCAGCGGCCAAACTAATGCGTTTCCCGCTTCACCGTCTTGAATGCGCTGCTGCAGGTACGCATTAAATTGCTAAAAGTAACTCTATCAAAGTCAGGTGTTCTTTTCTCTTTATGCCCAATGCAACCCTACACCCTATATATGTTTTTTTTCTTTTTTTTTTTAGAGTTGAGCACGCTGTGTTTTGGGGGACCTATGCGTGTCAGTTCAGTGTGGGGCACTACAATGGCATTGTTACTCCAGGGGTCCAGCCCCTCTGTCCTACCTCTCCCTCCCTACCTTCCTCTTCCCCTCTCTTACCCTTTCTCCACCTCCAACCCCTGACCCTCCCTTGCCCCTACCCCATAAACTACCCCTACCCCTGTTCTATACACTCACCCTGCTCCATACCCTACCCCTGCTCCTACCCTACCGCTGCTCCATACCCTACCCCTGCTCCATAGCCTACCCCTGTTCAATGCTCCATACCCTATCCCTCTACATGCTCCATAGCTTACCCCTGCTCCATAGCCTACCCCTGCTCCATAGCCTACCCCTGCTCCATAGCCCTACCCCTAACCCTACCCCTATGCGGGGCTCTTGCATGGCTCCAATGTCAGCTCAGTGTGGGGCCCCTTCCTCACCGGCAGTGCGTATCCGGGGCCCAGCCCCTCTGCCGGGAGCCCTGGGGCCTCTGGGAGTCTGCCAGCGGCTCGCCGCCACCGCAGCCGCTCATGAGCGCGTGAGTCGTGTGGCGCTTGGAGCGGTTCGCCAGGTACCTGAGCCACGGGGAGGGAGACAGGAAGCAGCACTGGTCAGCTCTCTGTCCTCATTGGCCCCTTGGGCACGCCATTCATAATTATAGAATCTAGAGAACCCCCCCCCCCCCGCACTCAGCCCTCCCCCACCCACCCACCCACCCCACCCACCCCCCCCCCCCCCCCCCCACTTCACGAAACCTCACATTTTCCAATTTGAGGATTGGATTTTTTTTTCTTTTGCAAGCTTTAGAGTTAGCGAAGCCGTGTGAGAGACAATTTGGCGTTAAAAATTTTGAAATGAGAAAGGAGAGAGAGATTTGGTAGAGGTTGAGAAGTCGGAGTTTGATTTGCTTCATGAAAGCCAGTTTGCGTGATGGAGAGAGCGAGAGAGAGAGAGAGAGGGGGGAGGGGGGGGGACTGGGACAACAGTGCTCCCTCTGGTGGTAGAAAAGCAGTGCTGTAGCCTACTGGCACTCACTCCCAGTAACCCAGGACACCAGCGCTTCTCCGGTCGCCCCCCCGCCCCTTCCTCCCCCCTCCCACCAAAGATGGCAGAGCCCCTCGGACCCCTGGCCCCGCCCCCAGGCTTACCTCTGCACGGCCTCCTGGTCTGGTTCCCCATCAGAACCCTCCTCATCCACCGGGGCTACTGCTGGGATGGGGTGCTGGGAGAGGAGGAGAGGAAGGAGAAGAGGAGGGAGGAGAGGAGAGGAAGGAGGAGGAGAGGGAGGAGGAGAGAAGGAAGAGGAGAGAAGGAGGAGGAGAGCAAGGTGGAGAGGAGGGGGAGAGGAAGGAGGAGAGGTGGGGAGGAGAAGAGGGAGAGGATGAGAGGAGAGGAGGAAAGGGATAGCACATGATGATGATGATGAAGATCAATCTCTACCAACAGGAGTTGTGTCCGTCACCTCACTGGGCCGGCACATAGACACTGATAGAGCGGCTAGACTAGTTAAGAGAAAGCACGAACACACACAGAGGCAGGGCTACTCACAGGGCTGGTGACCAGAGGGGACTGTCCTCGGGGTCTCTTCAGTAGCTGTGCGGGCAGCTGGATGTTGGCTCCACCATCGGAGGCCCTCCGGCCCAGGGGGCCCATGCCGTTCAACAGCTGCAGGGTGGGAGGCTGCAGCAGGGACTGCTCCTGCAGCAAGGGGGATCAGGGAGACATCAGTGTGGTGCACACACACACACACACACACACACACACACACACACACACGTGTATGAGACGTAACAAATAAACTTGAAACTTGAAACACACACACACACCCCACCTTGTATTCCAGCTGCTGTGTTGGTTGCATGCTCTGAGTGGGCATCAGTGTGTGCATGTGGCCCATGTTGGGAGGCAACGGGGGGAAGGGGGGCTGGGGGGCGACAACGCCACGGGGGAACCCTGGGGGCAACTTCTGCATCTCATCTGCCATCTCCCCCCTGCCACAGGACAATACAGTCAATATGGTGTGAGATACACAGTGTAAGCACACACACGCGCACACATGCGCGCACACGTGCACGCACGCACCCTACCTTGGGTCAGGCACGCCCACAGTGTGACGCCGCATAGACAGGTACCGAGCCATGGCCTCAGGGGAAGGCTCCTCCCCTTCGTCACTGTCCAACGCCATGTTCCCATCCGGCTGCAAACGACAGGACAGACAGACAGACAGACAGAGACAGACAAACAGATAGAGACAGACAGACAGCACCGTTAGATAAAGTAAAGTCCACTTTCAATACAGACTCTCCATTGAAGATGCTCCTCAGACCAAGACTAAGGGCTTAATCTAGGTCTGGGAAACCAGCCCATTAAGTCAAATGGCTTGAGGTGTGCTGGACTTGAGCTTGGAAGTGGCCCTCCTGGGACTACACATATTATTATTACATATTATTACATAGTATTATATTGATCCCAGACCTGGAATGAGTGATTTCATATCACAATTTCATATCTACAACATCTACAAGCCTACATCACTATATGCTTTGCAGTTTCAAACAGGACATATTTGGGTGTTTCTGGAGCCTTTGTTCACGGCTACTCAATCTCCCCTAGTACCTTCATTGGAGTCTGAAGAGGGGTATCACTGATGGGGGTTCGTTTCTCAAAACCAAGCAAATTCACAAACAATTGTTTTTTGTTTTTTTGTTAGTTTTTTTAATCAGAACTTATTATTAAACTCAGAACTTACCCTTTAAGCATGTTCATCTAAAGCACCATTGCTGTGAGGGGGGCCTCAACAGCCTACCATAGTGCAGAGTGTACTAGCGGGTAACGCCACCCATTTTAATCTAGGGGTGTCATGGTATGAGATTTTGACGGTGTGATAATCGTAGAGGTCGACACCGTGGTTTACCGTTGAACCGGTGCACCGTAACGTCCCGGCGTGTGGTCAGACCTGCGCTAGTTAGCCTAATGTCGTCATGATGAGGGGTGACTCACCTCAACGATCTGGTTCTCTGGGTTGATAAGCTGGACGTGAGGAACGGTCATACTAACAGGATTACCCTGCTGATCCGTCTGCAGGAGACACACACGCACACACGCACGCACGCACACGCACACACACACACACACACACTATGTAGCTCTATGGTTAACTCTATGTAACTCTATGTAGCTCTATGGTTAACTATGTAACTCTAGATAGCTCTATGGTTAACTATGTAACTCTAGATAGCTCTATGGTTAACTCTATGTAAATCAAGTAGCTCTATGGTTAACTCTATGTAACTCTATGAAGCTCTATGTAACTATGGTTAACTCTAGGGTTAACTCTATGGTTAATCATACGGTCCATTGACCTCTATGGTTAATCATACGGTCCATTGACCTCTATGGTTAACCCTATAGTTCATTGACCTCTATGGTTAACCCTATAGTTCATTGACCTCTATGGCCATGTTCCTCTCATGACCAAATGCCACTGAGCCACTGTCATATTGGAACTGAACAGGAGGGTTCAGCAGCCATTTGCCATGAGACCAAGATGAATCGAAATGAGCCACTTTCCCATGGACTTAAGGTCAAACGACGAAACATTTGTATTTATTTCTTTATTTATAAATAACCCTGATTTCACCAGGTATGTTGAATGAGAAGTTATTATTGTATCAATCTACACTTGCATGTTTTGTGTGTGTGTGATATGGCTTCAGATCGGTCACTGTCTAGTAGCAACACAGTAGCTCAATGGTTACCTGTACGGCGTTGAGAGGGTAGCCAATCGGACGTGGCGTGGGAGGGGCCATGCGCAGCGTCTTGTGTTTCTTCAGGCGGTCCGCAAGCAGACTGTAGATGGCGCTGTAGTGATCGTAGGCATCGGTGTGCAGCGACTAGAGAACCACAGAAACAGTATGGGCACATTTGATGAGTGATAATAATGAGGACAAAGAGATGGAGACAGAAGAAGGGCCCCACTTGTAATGGAAATGGAGCAGGAGAGGCTGGTGGAGGTAGAAATCGGAGGACGGGCGAATTGTAATGCATGGAATGGAATGAGGAATGCTATCAATCACACGTGTGTTGTTGTTCTCCATACTGTAAACACAAACTGGCTGTATCCAACCATACTGGGCTTTACACACTACAGACCCCAACCATACTGGGCTTTACACACTACAGACCCCTACCATACTAGGCTTTACAGACTACAGACCCCAACCATACTGGGCTTTACACACTACAGACCCCAACCATACTGGGCTTTACACACTACAGACTCCAACCATACTGGGCTTTACACACTACAGACCCCAACCATACTGGGCTTTACACACTACAGACCCCAACCATACTGGGCTTTACACACTACAGACCCCAACCATACTGGGCTTTACACTACAGACCCCAACCATACTGGGCTTTACACACTACAGACCCCAACCATACTGGGCTTTACACACTACAGACCCCAACCATACTGGGCTTTACACACTACAGACCCCAACCACACTGGGCTTTACACACTACAGACCCCAACCATACTGGGCTTTACACACTACAGGACCGACCCCAACCATACTGGGCTTTACACACTACAGACCCCAACCATACTGGGCTTTACACACTACAGACCCCAACCATACTTGTTCCCTTTCACATTGTCCTTGGCAACACTGTTTAGGTAACTATAGTGGATGTGTAACCAGGTCAGCCTAGCATAGCTCAGCTCTGTTCAGACCTGCAGTGTGAATTAGGATTTATACTCTAGACCGAAGTGGGCCCAGTAACCGCTATAGGATCCCCAAGCAATAACCA
>NC_139653.1:45658733-45699494 GCF_951799395.1 Argentina silus | reverse complement strand
CACCAGCGCCGGCTCTCTCACCTGTAGACATGAAGAACGGGATGCGGAACTTTCCGCTCAGCACCCGAGCCCTCAGGTTCTGTAAGGTGCTCCCGTCAAAAGGCAGAGCCCCGCAAACTAGAACATACAGCACCACTCCCAAACTCTATGGAGAGAGAGAAAGAGAGAGAGAGAGTTCACAAAAACTCATCAAATGTAGCATGCTGGGCTGAGCTGTGCAGGTCCCCTCTTCTTTTTCCCATAGAAAAGGGAGCTGCACAATTTTTGACTCATCTGGTCCAGTCTGACCAAAACTCCTACAAGCACAGAGCATTTCTGAGTAATGGCCTCTGCCCAGAGAGTGACCCCTTGCAACAACTGGCACTGAAACACAACATTTTAATGAACCCGAAAGATCTGACCCCAAAACCTAATTTAAAGTAAATTGAAGAAAATGATAAAATTACCTATATTCAATATTGCCAAAAAATAATTCAAATTACCCGACAAATTGTAATGCTACCGAAAACTGGAGAATTAGAGAATTCAAATTGGCTAATTATCTAACTTAAGTAAAACACCCAAAACAAAATGCAAAATGTAACCAAATAAAGACTTGGTGATCACAGCCTGAAATCCAGAATTCCACTTTCTCACAGTCTGTAGAACATATGACGGTATAACATACACTTTCTAACCCTAAATTCTAAATTCCAAAACATACACCCTGAATTTGACGACCTGAGAAAAGCGAGTGTATCACATTAGCTGCAAGACATGTAACCTCCGGCCACACTGTGAGAACTGTGTTATTTTTGTAAAAACAGTCCTTATTGTTATCGTTCACAGAGAGAGAGGAACTACGCAGTGACCCTCACTCCCAATCGTCTGTTTTCATTCATGTTTCTTTCCATTGTTATGTCTCCTTTTGTAAATGTTGTGCATACTTTGGCAATAAATACAGGCATATGAATGTCATGCCAAGGAAGCAACTTTGGAATTTGAGAGAGAGAGAGAGAGAGAGAGAGAGAGAGAGATGGATGGTTGAGGAAGAGACATAATCCCACTCAGGTGAGATGGGTGTGTAGGCGGGTGAGTTGTGGGTTGTAAGGGGTGGTAGAGATGAGGGTGTTTGGGGGTGGGGTCACTCACCCAGATGTCGACTTTGGGTCCATCGTACTCCTTCCCTTCAAACAGCTCTGGAGCAGCGTAGGGGGGGCTGCCACACCACGTCTTCAGCAGTTGGCCTCTGGAGAACAAGTTACTGAAGCCAAAATCTGACAGGGATGGAGAGAAGGATGGAGAGAGGGAGTTAGAAAGAAATACACACAAAAAATTTTTTTATAGGAATTTTTTTTATTAAATACTTTTGTTTCCATAATCCACCCCACCACGCCACTCTTCCTCCCAAAGCATTATTGGCCGATTTCCTATTCCCAGATAAAGCCTAATCCCAGACTACAGAGAATCTTCAACGGAGAGGATCCAATAAAACAGTGGTTTAGTCCAGGACTTTTGGCTTCTAATTTGTGTCTGGGAAGCACCCCTTAATCCATCAATCCTCTGACACACACACACACTCTGTACCTGCGATCTTGATGTTGAGGTTGTGGTCCAGCAGCAGGTTCTCAGCCTTCAGGTCTCTGTGGACGATGTTGCGGCAGTGACAGAAGTGGACAGCCGCCACAATCTGCTTGAACTTCCTCCGTGCATCCTTCTCCGCCATCCTGCCGTGGGCCACCAGGTGGTCTGGACACACACACGCACACGCACACACACACACACACACACACACACACACACACACACACACACACACACACACACACACACACACACACACACACACACACGTTAACCTTGTTTGCCGCTCACAGGAATTTGACATCAGAAACTGATAACCATTGAACCAATGGCAACACCAGACCCATAAAAAAATTACTTACCGAATATCTCCCCGCCGCTGGCGTACTCTGTTACCAGGTAGATCATCCTTTCTGTCTCCATCACCTGAGGACGGACGGACGGACGGACAGTTTTGTTAATCAATTACGGTTAAATTACAGTCAACACTTTGTTGTTGGGTTCACCTGTATAATGTAACTTGCCTTGTGTTTTGTTTAAATTCTGGTCTTTTTTCACTTAGTGCAGACGGTTATAAGCATATTATGTAAATTGTGACAGGTGACACATGACTGGGAGACTAGTGCTAGCACTGACTTGGGAGACTAGTGCTGGTATGAATTAGCCCTTAACAGTTGTGTACCAACGTGTTTACAATGTTTAAATGAACACAAATTGAACATGTGGCAGGCAGAGGTGAGTGAGTGTGTGTGTGTGTGTGTGTGTGTGTGTACCTGGTAGAGGCGAATGATGTGAGGATGCCTCAGCATCTTCATAATCTGGACCTCTCGGAAAATCTTCTTCAGGTTCTCATCGTCCAGCTGGGTCTTGTCCACGATTTTAATGGCCACCTATTGAGAGAGAGAGAGAGAGAAAGCGAGAGAGAGACAGAGAGAGAGAGAGAAAGCGAGAGAGAGAGAAAAAAAAAGAAACACCACAAGAGAATGGGAGTTAGAAGAATCATCTTTAACCATGAAAGGCCTAAAAAAATAAAAAAAGGAGAGGAATGATTCACGGATGAGCCATACAAGGGCTCGACCTAGCAACCTGCCAACCACCACTAGACCGTCTGAGAGCATACAGATGTGTGTACACAAGCTCATCTTTGATTGGGCCTCCTTCCTCTTCGGGCCGAAGGAGACAAAGGGGCCATGGAAACTCTGGACTCATCCCAGACGGAGACTGCAGTGGAGAAGCCCAACATACACAGAGTCCTGCCACCCTACAAAAAGACCAGGAAGACTCCGGAAACCCCCCCCCCCCTCCCTCCCCAGAGGAGATATGGCGTGCTCCAACTCAGCTGACCTCAGGCTAAAGCATGACCTTGGCCGAGGGGGGGGGGGGCGGACGGGGCGGACGGGGCAGGCGGACGGGCGGACTTAGGGTCAGTTGACTTAGGGGGATGGGGGGGGGAGCGGGCGTATTGGTTACACAGCGCAGCTAGGATAACAATAGAGCAGTCAGAGGGATTTAATCGATCCTGACAGCACTTACTTACTTACAGCAAACAGTGACATGTCAGCTAGACAGCATGTTTAATGAATACATCAACTGAACATAACACAGGGATCTGTTGAGACCGAAAACCTTCTCACAGACAGACAGACAGACAGACACACACACACACACACGTTATAAGGCATGGGACTAATAGACTTTTGCCTTCGTTCTCCTCTCGTGTGTCCGTCTGAGAGCAAGCAGGCCCACTTCCGGCTAGCGGACAGGAAAGGGAAGCCAGGGAGAAGAAAGAGGGGCTACATGTGAGTGTGTGGAGACAGGCACATGGTGTTCTGGCACTGGATCCTCTGGGGCTTTGTGTGTGTGTGTGTGTGTGTGTGTGTGTGTGTGTGTGTGTGTGTGTCCATCTCGGTGAGGCTATTATTGTCCCTGGCAGTAGTCCAGCTGTGTTGATGTAATCACTCCATCACTGGTGGGTAAGAGGCCCAACATCTGGAGCACACACACACACACACACACACACACACACACAATACACGACACACAACACACACTTGAGTTTAAAAACAACAAGCCCCGCTGAGGTAGAAAGGTCAGCAGGTGTCCTGGCAGAGTTCACAGACCTGCCACAGACCCACATATCCGTGCTTTGGGAACATCAAGTCCCACTCCATGCAAATGGACTCAAAATAAGGAAATCGGGGCAGAAATCAAGCTGGCAGAGACTGCCATGTCAGCCTATAAAACCTACTGCCAGCATGTTTGATAGAACATCATGTGGCAGGCCTGATAAGATACATAAGGTACACACACACACACACACACACACAGGTTTGGACACTACTGACTCGCAAAACTCGTTTCCTCACCAACCCAGCAGGCAAGACAGACGGTTAGTCTCAACTATGTTCTAGTTACCGTACAGTACAGTAAAACACACACACACGATCTCTGGGCTAGTTGTTTGATACAGCAGAGAGTACAGTTCTAGTTAGAGTCTGGTCCAGCATGTTCCCTCAGGGTGACTTCTGGCTTCCATTACTGACTGGAATTTTCCATTGAAAGATATGGATACAGACAGACAGACAGAGTCAGTTAAGCTGAGGTGTCCCAGAGCTACTCAGCCGCGATCATAAGACCGTTGACCTGACCACAGCACCGCGCAGCTAAGCTGATACTGTAAACTACCCGTTCATTTCTCTAATGCTACAGACATGGATATGCTTGGTCCACACACACATATACTGTTCTGTCCCTTCTTCAGCCATCACCCCATTAGAGAGCCTGGTAGAGCCTGGTAGATACTGGTAGATACTGGTAGATACTGCCTCGTGGGCCTGGGCCCTGAGAAGGTCTAGTGTATTTGTTGTAAGTCGCTTTGGATAAAGACGTCTGCTAAATGCCATAAATGTGATGTGATGTGATTCATTTGGGTAACGAGACGTACCGTGGGGTATCTGTTTCTGGTACGTTGACAAAATCCCACCACTACCTGTATCATAGCCCATGTATTTTGTGTGACCCCAGATAGTATTTATTTTGTTGATGACTGGACTTGAATCTCCAGGTTTCACCACCGCACTCACACTCTTAAGGAAAGACTGATGGATGCTGTTTTCAGTCCTGATACTGATACAGAATTATTATTGTGCATCTCCCCTTGGTACAATTAGATTACATAGTTTTGTCTAAATGTTGGTCCAACAGATTTGGCTAAATGGTTTACATCTTGTACGGAGTTATAGATAGAAGAGAAATGTATAAAAGGGGGAGGTGTGAGGGGAGACAGATTTCTCATCTGTCGTTTACGGTACGAATCAAGACAGCCAGTCAGTTTGGCGCCGGTTATATCTGTCTCCTGGCTTCTATCTGTTGGTGGGGACGCGCCGATTCAGGTGCAAGGCCACTCGGCCTCTCTTGTTATCAGACTGTGCATGTGTTGCTGTCCCTATAAACAGGTGCTCGAAAACACCTCATCTGAGAGAGTGTGAGACAGAGAGAGATTGTTAGAGTTTGGTCTCCGCTCAGACAGACGTTGTTGTCTCTCTGCTGCAGATGTGTAATAAATGGCGAACCTTGGTTGACTCCGGAATCTAACAAGTCTTCTTTTATTAAATATAAATATTATTGTATATTCATATTTTATACTATATAAAGTATTAAAGCTGGGCCCAAGGGATTTCTTTGCACCCTAACAGACTAGTTGTGGTGAGTAGACTAGGCTAGATCATATATATTGGTCCTCTGTGGCGTGGCACTAACAACACTTAGGGTGTGGGTTTCTGGGACCATATGTACTGAAATGTGTGCACTCACCACAATGTAAGTTGCTTTGGATAAAAGCGTCAGCTAAATGGCATACATACACTCACCGGCCACTTTATTAGGTACACCTTGCTAGTACTGGGTTGGACCCCCTTTTGTAGCCCATCTGCTTCGAGGTTCGACGTGTTGTGCATTCAGAGATGGTCTTCTGCATACCTTGGTTGTAACAAGTGGTTATTTGAGTTACTGTTGCAACCCAGTCTGGCCAGCGAACCAGTCTGGCCAGTCTGGCCATTCTCCTCTGACCTCTGGCATCAACAAGGCTGCCGCTCACTGGATATTTTCTCTTTTTCTGACCATTCTCTGTAAACCCTAGAGATGGTTGTGCGTGAAAATCCCAGTAGATCAGCAGTTTCTGAAATACTCAGACCAGCCCGTCTGGCACCAACAACCATGCCACGTTCAAACTTAAATCACCTTTCTTCCCCATTCTGATGCTCGGTTTGAACTTCAGCAGGCCGTCTTGACCATGTCTACATGCCTAAATGCATTGAGTTGCTGCCATGTGATTGGCTGATTAGATATTTGCGTGGCTCCATCACTACAGACTAGTGGTGGTGAGTAGGCAAGGCTCCATCACTATAGACTAGTAGTGGTGAGTAGGCAAGGCTCCATCACTACAGACTAGTGGTGGTGAGTAGGCAAGGCTCCATCACTACAGACTAGTGGTGGTGAGTAGGCAAGGCTCCATCACTATAGACTAGTGGTGGTGAGTAGGCAAGGCTCCATCACTACAGACTAGTAGTGGTGAGTAGGCAAGGCTCCATCTCTATAGACTAGTGGTGGTGAGTAGGCAAGGCTCCATCACTATAGACTAGTAGTGGTGAGTAGGCAAGGCTCCATCACTATAGACTAGTAGTGGTGAGTAGGCAAGGCTCCATCACTATAGACTAGTGGTGGTGAGTAGGCAAGGCTCCATCACTATAGACTAGTAGTGGTGAGTAGGCAAGGCTCCATCACTATAGACTAGTGGTGGTGAGTAGGCAAGGCTCCATCACTATAGACTAGTGGTGGTGAGTAGGCAAGGCTCCATCACTATAGACTAGTAGTGGTGAGTAGGCAAGGCTCCATCACTATAGACTAGTAGTGGTGAGTAGGCAAGGCTCCATCACTATAGACTAGTGGTGGTGAGTAGGCAAGGCTCCATCACTATAGACTAGTAGTGGTGAGTAGGCAAGGCTCCATCACTATAGACTAGTGGTGGTGAGTAGGCAAGGCTCCATCTCTATAGACTAGTGGTGGTGAGTAGGCAAGGCTCCATCACTATAGACTAGTGGTGGTGAGTAGGCAAGGCTCCATCTCTATAGACTAGTGGTGGTGAGTAGGCAAGGCTCCATCACTATAGACTAGTAGTGGTGAGTAGGCAAGGCTCCATCACTATAGACTAGTGGTGGTGAGTAGGCAAGGCTAGATGACGTCACAATAGACTAGTAGTGGTGAGTAGGCAAGGCTAGATGACGTCACAATAGACTAGTAGTGGTGAGTAGGCAAGGCTCCATCACTATAGACTAGTGGTGGTGAGTAGGCAAGGCTCCATCACTATAGACTAGTAGTGGTGAGTAGGCAAGGCTCCATCACTACAGACTAGTGGTGGTGAGTAGGCAAGGCTAGATGACGTCACAATAGACTAGTGGTAACAATGGGTGTGGCTGGCATGGACAACAATGATGCTCACAATTTAATCAATGGAATGCTAAAAATGCGGATCAGGTAAGGCGACTTAGCAGTACAGGTAGGTGCACATAGTTAAAGGAAAAAGGAGTGGGATGTACGTCAGGTTAATGAAACACCTGGGTGTGGCTTGAGAGGTTATTTATGTATGTAGGTGTGTTTCACTGCGTTGTGTCGTTGACCTGAGGAACGTCCTACTCTGACGGACACGTTGTCTGTTTTTGTTTCGTCTGAATTCAATCACCATGGGTGCCGCATGCTGTACTAGACTTCCTTTTTTTTCTTTCATATGTTCTTCTACATCTTGCACCTGACGAACCGGATGTGCATATTTTTCAACTTCTTCTCCAGGTGCACACATTTGATCGATCAAAGTGCACTGATTCGCACATTTCGCAGGCAGCTTATGAGTGAGAGGAGCGCATAGTTTAACAGGAGAAACGTAGCATATCAGAGTAACGATTAGAAAAAAACTAAAGAATGAGGCTAAGCCTAACCAAAGGAGAGGGAACCTTTGTGTGATGGTGATGTGTATGGCCTGAGCCTAGCGTACTTCATGAGGCCACACAGGTGAAAGAGGCAGTCAAATAGACCTGGCCATAAAGATAGCATCTGTATAGTCAAAGTGTACTCTTTACTGCAGGGCTAGGGTGAAAGCTGTGTGGCTCAGGAGCTGCCATGGCCAGGGCCCGGGGCCGTGTCCTCATCTGAGAGAGCAAGCAAGGGTATGACAGTGCACTAAACTGGCCCACACACACGCACACACACATTTGTGCAGTGACATCATACAAATTACCATTCACTGTCACAAATTACCTGCCAGTAATTGATTGTTAAACTGAAGTTAAAAATTCCATGCCACTTAACACAAGAGTAGGTGTGTGAACGCAGTTGGTGTCCTGGCTAAATTCACAGTGTGACCCTTGTACTATAATGGCTACCTCATCCTCTTCTGCTTTCAATTGGCTCATTCATCCTCTCTCCTTTCTCTTGCAACTTTTTCCCAGGACGTTGCTGGAAATGAGAACATGTTCCTAGTAAACTTGACCAGGTAAAGGGTTCCATGAATGGACCAAGGACATCAGAAAAACAATAATAATAATAATAATAACAACAACAGTGATAATAATCAATAGGCCTATGTTTGCTCCTTAACGCAAGAGTAGGTGTGTGAAAGCCGTTGTCCTGGCTAAATTCCCAGCCTGAACCGTGTGCTATAATGGCCTGAACCGTGTACTATTATGGCCTGAACCGTGTACTATTATGGCCTGAACCGTGTACTATTATGGCCTGAACCGTGTACTATAATGGCCTGAACCGTGTACTATAATGGCCTGAACCGTGTACTATTATGGCCTGAACCGTGTACTATTATGGCCTGAACCGTGTACTATTATGGCCTGAACCGTGTACTATAATGGCCACCTAATTATCTACTGCTTTCAAATGGTTCATTCATCCTCTCACCTTTCTCCTGCAACTGTTCCCCAGGACATTGCTGAAAGAGAACGTGTTCCAAATAAACGTGACCATGTAAAACAAAAGGGTTTAATTGAAAGGACCAAAGAAAAAACAGAACAATCAGAACAGGCCTGTTTCCTCCTTCTAGTGGCCATGCCTCTGGAGCCTCTACACCTAGTCTTTGCTTTACAACACCAGATATGTGCAGAGCTACAAGTGCAGTGTCCCGCTTTTTGCGAGGCAAAGCACATTTGGCGGTGAAAACATGTCTCTTTGTTTTTCCACCAGACTATTTACAACATCGGTCATACATTCTATGCGCTGCAGTGGAGTCATGTTCAATCACGCTGGCATGTCTCCACCATACTGAATGGATAATGAACGACGTTGTCGTATATCTCTGCGTATATTTTACATTTTTTTTTTATTATTATTTTAAGTAATATTGTGATAAAGAAATTGTGGATGTGTGCCCAGCCCTAGTCCCACCAACGCTACTTCATGTTCCGGCACCAGGGAGAGGGAGACTGGGTCAACCCACCGGGCCGGGGTGAAGTCCAGTAGATCTCTCCACTCTCTGCCAGGTTACCAGGGAGAGCAGACTTTGACCTGAAGGGCACAAGTCAACGGGCGACATCAATCAACTGTCACCCTGTCCTTCAACACCACACACAGCTGAGCTACTGGCTTTACACAAGAGAGACTGGGTCTGGGTGTGTGTGTGTGTGTGTGTGTGTGTGTGTACGTGTGTACCCGTGCACATCTGTGTCTTTCACCAGCATAGCAGACATGTAATGGTCAGACAACAAGAGTAGACAATCGAAACAGCAGTCATTGCGAAACCACAGCAGGAGAACATAATGAGTTGAGATGAGGCATTTAAAAACACCTGTAAAGACACCCAAAAGCTACACAGGTATTTTAATGTTCCAGGTTGTCGGTGTGCAGATCACCACATCTCCCAACGCCTTGAGGGGAGTTTAACATCTAAGGAAACACTGTCATTATGATAATGCAGCAGTCTAGAGACATCTGTCCAGCATGACAGGTCTGGAACGCATACCAAGTCCTCCAGTGCTCCATCTCAAACAAACGTCTCTATGGATACCAACAAGATTCCAACAAAATGACCTTTCCAGCGGTGCATGTTGACAACACACAAACGTTAAGTGATTCCAATGTGTGTGTGTGTGTGTGTGTGTGTGTGTGTCATTATGAAACATAGATCAGATGGTTGACGTTGCCAAACGATTCTCAAGGGGCCTCGTCTGGAATGGCGCGTGCGCACAAACACACACACACACACACACACACAGACTACACACACACTACACACACACTACACACACACATGATGCCATAGAGCTCAGTCAAGAGCCTAAATATAGCTGATGATACAGTTTGGTAGCCGGTGGACCAATACCCTACAGTAAGACTCCTATGTGGGTGAAATAAACATTTGATAACACTTGGATCTAGGCCTTATAACAATTAATAAAGTATTGATGCATGATCACATGTTATAATCATGTTCTAACATGTTAAAAGCAAGTTTGAGCCTTTAAAATGTTTAATTATCAGTCACACAATGCTATTTCTCTCTATGTTTTTCGCCTGACTTAAAATGGCTGATAGTAACAATGGATAGTTTCAATTCAGTGACCTCTGGGTGACCTCTGTCACTTGAACTTGTGTGAACTTGGAGTTGGACAGCTTTGCGGTCGTCAATTAGTAGCCTTTACAGAACTTAAAAAAACAATGGCATAAAGGTTTGAATTGAATAGCTGAATTATCTATAGCTCGAAGAATATAGGCCTAATTATCTTGAGTGAGGATTTGTTTGTTTTCTTCACCATAATATAACCTACTATCAAACATAAGAGATATCAGGTGGGCCTATTCTGTTTATGTCACAAAGTACAACAGTGCAACAAGGGCCATGCTACCGCAAACAGTATTACCTCCTCTCACACACAAGTCTCGAAAAACTGTGTCCTCCGTATCGCCAATGACAACACACGTGACTGCTAGCCAAAGCACCCGAGCCTGCCATAAAGTAGCTTACATCATTACACATACTGAATTAACCTAGGGAAAAGTTAACTGGGTTACGGTGCACAAACAAACAAGGAGACTTAGAGGAAATAACTGGGCCGATCTTGTTTAACATGCAAGAGAATGGCTGCAGAGTCACACGCCACACACCACAGAGTGTCTAGAGGGCATAAAGTCAAGTCAAGCAGCAACACCACCACCACAAATTGTCAAATTATTCATACAAATGAAATCATGGCATGGAGTTAGACCCTGTTATCTAACACTGGCCATCATCGCGCCTGCACCTCCTTGATGCAAATCAAAGCTAAGGGGGGAGAAGCCTAGCTACGGCACAGGGAGACGGCATGATACACCACGGACAAGCCGGAGCATGCCGCACGCCATCTTTAACCATACCTGTCTGACTGTAGTCAAGCCAAGAGGAGGTGCCCTCCTTCTGATGTGGAGGGGGAGGGATAACACTAGGCAGACATAATTGAGTTCAACACTTTTATTATTTCATATATATATGTGTGTGTATACACGTGTATGTGTACACGCATCTGTATGTGTGTGTATGCATGCACGTGTGTGTGTGTGTGTGTGTGTGTGTTGACCTGGTTGTGGGCTGAGGCAGGTCAGGCGAGGTCTGGTCTGGTGGAGCTAGCTAGGCCCTCTTCCACAGCTCCAACAAACGCCTCCATCTCTCTCTCTCTCTCTCTATAGAACCGTCATCCCCCTGAATGGATCCGAGACCTCTCTCACACGCAGCTCTGATTGTGATTACTCATGACTAACGCTGGTGGAAGAGGTGTGTGGTTAAAATATCTTTTCCTAATATGCTGAAACTGTTCACTCCTTACCGACTGCCTGACTCCTACGGGGCTGTAGCATGGCCAAAGAAGTGAGATACATTAGCTTGCATTGAAGCAGTTCAAAGTGAGTAGAGACGGACGCTTGTTATGTGTGTACAGTCGTAGGGTACATTTTTATTTTGCTCTTCGGCATTCGTATCACTGGATCTTGCAATTCCTCTTGAATCAGGACTTCAGTCCAAAGGAGAAACAAGTAGCTCTCTGTGGTTGCATATGCCCTTGTTTGGACTTTGAATTTCATAAACATAACCCAGAAATATCAGCATTTATAATCCTGCTAGTGAGGAGCCAGTAGCAGGGCACACATTTTATATGACTCGGTCCAATTTCACACACACACACACACACACACACACACACACACACACACACACACACACACACACAGTAGTCTGACTTGACTTGCACAATGCACATTAATCAGTTACTGGAGCTGAACTTGTAGGCTAGATCGACGACTGTTAATATTTCCATCAAGTTTCATTCTCAGCAAAAAACACTTACTATGATGTCATCAATATAACTACTGTATACAAATGTAATCTGACAACTGCACCCTGACAATAAAACACCCTCTATGATGTCATCAAAAAATAAAGGGGGGTCCACAAAATGTGGCATTCAGTAGATAATGTGAAGCTATTACCAATATCATCATGTGAACACATCAATCTTAGTCACTTCAACAACACACAGACTAGTGCCCCATATCACTAACACACAGACACACACACACACACACACACACACACACACACACACACAGAGTGCAGAAAGGTATGCTTTGTATGCCTGTCACTTTCACGCTGCTGCCTCCTTTTCTAGTTGTGCGCATACCGGCCACCAAACCAAAACCCCTATATTGGTGACAGTGTTGATCCGTGAACGGCAGACGTTTGGGGGCATCACGATCACTGCCTGCCTTCATGGATTCACATTGAAAGCTACTCAATGCCGCGACCTTATGTTGATCTCACCTGCCGCCATGAGTCAAGGCGATTATATCTGGCGCAAGCCAACGGTGTGTGCATGTAAACAGAAGACCCACATGCAATTACGACCATGATGTCACTTAAGTAAGCTTCTTTTTCTCTTCCTCGCTGACGTACCTGGCACCATCTCGATTAGTAGAAGATCTGTCTGCTTAACACGAATGGTCAGAGTCAACCACTGAAACATAAAAAGGATCGCTCTCAAATAATCTACATGAAAATATTTCAAGTGACGGTTTAGTTATTTAAAGGCAAATCTGGAAAGACTATGGTCAAGTATTTCCACCCCCACAAAAAAAAGTGCATTTGCCATAATAAACGGGCCCGCCAAAGAGTGTCTGCTAGGGGAGGTTAATATGCAGGTAGAACTAAGACGCTCGCACGCATTGTAGGGTATTAAGTAGGCAATATGGAACATTGATAATAGTATAGTAGTACAGTCCGTATCCACTCCGCGGTGCCAATCGAGCACTGCCTGCCTACAGACGCCCACACTATGCAAAGGCATTGGCTACGTGCTAGGTGCTATCAATGGGCAGCCTCATATTTGAGGCCGTAAATGCTCCCAAATGGTCTATAGCAAAATGACAAATGGCAAACAACAATGCATACACTAATCAAATGCCATCCCAAAAACTACAACAAATAGCCTAGTACTGCCCCCCCACCACCACCACCCGCCTCTCAAATAAATAAATAGACACAAAGTGAAATGCAAGATGGCAAAAATACGCCAAACTAAGGAACGGGGGAGTACATTTGGATAACAACAGGGATTTTAATGACTGTAAACAAGTACCGGGAGACAACCACAGCTTGCCAGCTATTTGTTTACTGACGCTGTCACTGAATTGGCTTCGTTGTTGGCTTGTTCGCTGGCTAGCCAGTGGGGCACTCACTTTAAAATCGCTATTAGTGCGAAGTGTTCCTGATGACACCGACGGTATGAGATGCGTGTGATACTTAGTTAATGCATATCCAAACATAGCTGGTTAAAAAGCTGATCGCAAAGCCAAACAGACAAAACGAAGCTAGCCCGCGACGTTACACTTGGATTTTACACTTGCCCCCCTCTCCTCTTTCATTTTCATCCCCGGCGCGATACCGCTCTATCCGTCCTGCGATGACAAGTCAACCAGTCTCAGAGTGACCTTTTTTATACAACTTACAATGATTCCATGTGAAAAATGATTCAACACGAATGGTTGATCATATGATGGCCAGAGTGTACACCCCCGCATACAGCACTGCGAGCAAAAAACGGCTAGCCGTTGTATCGCTCTCTCTCTCCCCAAAAAGCCCGAACTTAGGCCCGACAAGAGCCTAGAAGGATGGTAGAGTGACAGTGACCACAATCAAAAGGCTGCAGCGCGCTGACAACCTGGAATTGATCAGCACCAATACTCCTAGATCAATCATCTTACCTTCGCTTTAGTGATGATATGTGTGGCTAGTTTTACAACAGCAAAATTTCCCTTGCCAATGGTCCGCTCGATTTCGTAGTAGCCCACTCGGGCTGGGGGGGCCCTGCTGGCCGAGGGGTGGCCGGGGTTGGTGATGCACCCCGCTGCTGGGGTCGGTCGATTGGAGTGGCTGATCCCGGAGGACGGCTGTGGTCGGTTCGGGGGGCCCATGCCTGCGTGGGCCGGTCGGGTAGAGTGCGTGATCCCGGGTGCAGCGGACCCAGCAGCACCTCCGCTTGACACGGCCGCCATCTTCTAGCCTCTCTGCGGGAACAACAACCAGCCTTGCGCAGCGCGCATAGCGGGCACGCCCCCGCCCTGCGTCATATTACGTTGACTGCTCCTCCGCAGCGCCCTCTCTAGGTTGTAACTATAGCAACTATCAGCGTAACAATGACTTCATCCACAGAAACGTATTGTGGTTGCCTAGGCAACTGAACTGCGCATTATTACCACACAAGTGGAGTATTTCGTCGGCGCTATGTGCAGTTTCTTTGGAGATTTTGCTTCTGCTCATTTTGCAAACAAAATACATATTGTACTGCTCTGTGACTCGGCACTATTTCTTCATGATATATTTGCGCAGAAGCACAGAAATATCACAGAGAACAGTGAAAAGTGATATTTTCTTTGAATACATCCCTTTCTCTCGCACTGTGTGTGTGTGTGTGTGTGTGTGTGTGTGTGTGTGTGTGTGTGTTTGGTATCCCGTTGGCAGTGTGAGCTAACGGGAGCGCGCACGTCGTGAACACTCCAAACACAGTGGGCTCGTCCAACTACCACCGGAGACCCTAGAGGCGCGTGCGCCTGTTCAGCTGAGCGCAGGATGCAGCACAGCCAAAGAGACTGTCTGGCTGGAACATACAGCCGTCATGAAAAGAAAACACATTATCCATATAACCTATTATTCCTATTGTCTTCAAGAATTTTAGAGGATACCTATTACCATATAGTATAACTATCAGGCATGCAAGGCGGCTTATGCGGCACAATAGTAAAAGTAATAAGTAGTAATTATTAGGAATGGCCTCTGCCCACTTATAGACTTGGGGAAAAAAACAATAGATTACCTAAAACTAGTATATCATCGTTCACCAAGGAGGTGCATCTGGGGAAAAATATTCTTAGGGTGCCAATTATTTTATTTTTGTTGACCTATGATGTGCATTTCTTAACGGTTTGGTAGACTATTCAGGTCAGAATCAAATACAAAAACGAGGGAAAAGATAGGTCAAAGAGAAGAGGGACAATGTTTCCATAGCCTACCAGACCGGGTTAAATACATCAGCTACTTGAGCTAAACACCTAACTTGTTTTCTTCCTTTCTCTAGCACTGTGACCACACTTATCAAAGGTTTTACTTATGATGATAGATAGATAGATAGATAGATAGATAGATAGATAGATAGATAGATAGATAGATAGATAGATAGATAGATAGATAGATACTGCATTACAGTAGCTCACATCACAAACAACAACAACAAAATAAAGTGACAATAGAATAATAAAATAAAATAGACATCTGAAACATTATATACAGTAAGAACAGTGCAGTATGATTTAACATCCCCTGGCCTGACTCTGATCACCCCAATCGAGCCAACCGGAGGAGTTGTACAGTCTTATTGTGGCAGGCAGAAAAGGTATCCTATAGCGCTCCTTAGTGCAACATGGTTGTAATAGTCTGTTGCTAAAGGAGCTTCTCTGCTCTGCCACAGTGTCATATAGGTGATGGGACAGATACCTCCTATTGGCCACCTCCTCCACAGTGTCCGGGGTGACACCAAGGACAGAACCAGCTTTCCTAATAAGGTTGCTCAGCCTCTTGGTGTCACCTTCCTTGATACCAGCATACCACCGCGTACAGCACTGCGCTGGCCACCACTAACTGGTAGAACATGTTCAGCACAGTCCTGCACATGCCAAAGGACATGAGCCTCCTCAGGAAATAAAGCCGACTCTGGCCCCTCTCGTATAGGTCATCTGTGTTACCAGTCCAGTCCAGTTTATTGTCCAGGTGCACCCCCAGGTACTTGTAGCTATGGACCACCTCCACGTCCTCTCCCTGGATGGAAACAGGAGACAGGGGGACCCTAGTCCTCCTAAAGTCCACCACCATCTCCTTTGACTTGCTGATGTTGAGTAGCAGGTGGTTCTGCTCACACCACTCAACAAAACTATCTATCAGTCCTCTGTACTCGGTCTCCTGGCCTCCACTGATACATCCCACAATAGCAAAATCGCCGTACAAACGGTGGCCTATTGGTCAGGTAGTTCTTAATCCAGGAAACAATGGGGGAGTCCACCTGCATCCTCAGCAGCTTATCTGAAAGTAGTAAAGTGATATGACTGGTATAGTTGATTCACTTACTTAGCCAAAAGTACTTATTGTAAGTAGCTTTGGATAAAAGTGTCTGCTAAATGACTTAAATGTAATGTAAATCAGCTACTTTATTTAGTTTACCCAGCATAATGGAACCAATGCAACAGTCCAAAAGTGCATCATGTCTATTTGACATTATACGTTATGCAGGTCTTGTATAGCCTATACCATGAACATTTGTATTTTGTCACAGTATATCTTTTCTTAAATAATTTATATTGGAAAATAACATATTTATTTTCCAATATTTTTTTGGGGGGGGGGGCAGATCCTCAAATTAATTGTTTATGTATGGATGTACCCTTATGCTCTCCCAGAAACGAACACATCCATATAGATGGGCTCATAGTTTATGTGTTGCTGAATACTTGAATGAGTCACTTAAATGACTCCTGATTTATTCACAAGTTTCCTTCACTGCCTTTGCCTTACATAATTATTCTTGACCCCAAAACAACGTCTCATCAGGGCTGATGACACTTTATTGTCTGCAAGTCAACAGTCAAGATATAATCGCCTCTTTCTAATGCAATTCACCCCATTTAAGGCCGTTGGACAGGCTAGACTGGGGTGAGGGGCTCCATTGCTGGATTATGGGGCTTTAGCAGCTCTAGGGTTAAGAGATTACCTGACTAATCCTCACGGTCACTGCTCGACCCTACCCCTGTCCTGGCTTCTCTCCTGGTTTGGGCAAGGAGTTTTTCCTGACCAGGTAGAGAGCACCAGTAAGCTGAGCCAGAGATGTTCTATATTGAGTGCGAGGCTTTGGTCAAGCCCTGATGGTGGTAGGTAGCCTACAATTCGGTCCTGGAGTTTTTCTGGTCAGCTAGTGTGTTCAGGAAAAAACTTCTGGCCTTAGTTAGGTCTTATTAATTTCCTAATTGTATTCATCTCAGGCAGCATGTTCCGTAAGACGTCACTATGTTGGTCCTAAAAACTAAAAATACCTTGATTTGTTTTGACTTGCTGTGTGTGTCTCATTCCCGTGCTGATGGCCATGGTCTGTTTGCGTCAAGGTCCACGTGGGTGAGATCGCGTCGCGAAGCCCACAGATCGCGTCTCTCGCCGGCCCCGCAACCCACAGATCGACCGGCCCATACACCAGCCCCGCAAACCACAGATCGCGTCGCTTACCGGGCCCGCAGTCCACAGATCGACCGGCCCATCCACCGGTGCTCCAGACAGCCAGTCCGCTACTGGGTGCAAATGAGCAAATTGTGTGAATTCGATCATTGACTGATCCTCCTTCATTAAGATTGAGAGGAGATGTATTCTTTTTTTCCCTAGCGAATAGGCTACATTATATACTCACCGGCCTCTTTATTAGGTACACCTGTTCAACTGCTCGTTAACGCAAATATCTAATTAGCCAATCACATGGCAGCAACTCAATGCATTTAGGCATGTAGACATGGTCAAGACGACCTGCTGAAGTTCAAACCGAGCATCAGAATGGGGAAGAAAGGTGATTTAAGTGACTTTGAACGTGGCATGGTTGTTGGTGTCAGACAGGCTGGTTTGAGTATTTCAGAAACTGCATATCTACTGGGATCTTCGCACAACCATCTCTAGGGTTTACAGAGAATGGTCAGAAAAAGAGAAAATATCCAGTGAGCGGCAGTTCTCTGGGCAAACATGCCTTGTTGATGCCAGAGGTCAGAGGAGAATGGCCAGACTGGTTCGAGATGATAGAAAGGCAACAGTAACTCAAATAACCACTCGTTACAACCAAGGTATGCAGAAGACCATCTCTGAACGCACAACACGTCGAACCTTGAAGCAGATGGGCTACAGCAGCAGAAGACCACACTGGGTGCCACTCCTGTCAGCTAAGAACAGGAAACTGAGGCTACAATTCGCACAGGCTCACCAAAATTGGACAATAGAAGATTGGAAAAACGTTGCCTGGTCTGATGAGTCTCGATTTCTGCTGCGACATTCAGATGGTAGGGTCAGAATTTGGTGTAAACAACATGAAAGCATAGATCTATCCTGCCTTGTATCAACGGTTCAGGCTTGTGGTGGTGGTGTAATGGTGTGGGGGATATTTTCTTGGCACACTTTGGGCCCCTTAGTACCAATTGAGCATCGTTTAAATGCCACAGTCTACCTGAGTATTGTTGCTGACCATGTCCATCCCTTTATGACCACAGTGTACCCATCTTCTGATGGCTACTTCCAGCAGGATAATGCGCCATGTCACAAAGCTCGAATCATCTCAAACTGGTTTCTTGAACATGACAATGAGTTCACTGTACTCCAATGGCCTCCACAGTCACCAGATCTCAATCCAATAGAGCACCTTTGGGATGTGGTGGAACGGGAGATTCGCATCATGGATGTGCAGCTGACAAATCTGCAGCAACTGCGTGATGCTATCATGTAAATATACCAAAATCTCTGAGGAATGTTTCCAGCACCTTGTTGAATCTATGCCACAAAGAATTAAGGTAGTTCTGAGGCAAAAGGGGGTCCAGCCCGATACTAGCAAGGTGTACCTATTAAAGTGGCCGGTGAGTGTAGATCGTGCCAAGAAATGCCCCCCTCCCCCTAGACTGTTCAGCAGTAGACTACCATACAGTATATCTTTGAGGTATGAATGAACATTGCTGAGTGCCATTTGGCTTGGGCAACACAGTGCTTGGCTGTGAAAAAAAGAACAATTCAGAATGCTCTATAGAATGATTTTTATTTGACCTTGTCTTGTTGTGTGCCTGTAAAAGTAAATAGGTCTAAACAGTGGGAAAATGCATCCCTAGTTGCAGTATTCAAAACTCAGATGTCCTGTCAAAAAAAAAAAACATGATGATTTTCATGGGCAACTTTACTCACTTCTTGGGACTGTTTTGCACAAGCTAAATGGGGCAGAGAATCAGCTTTGATGGGGCCCATTGATTTTCCTGAGGGAGAAACGTGTGTGAAACAGTGCCCCTGCTGGAGTGAGAGTGATGTGTCCAGCACACAGGGCTTTTCCTTCACATTACACATACCATTGTGTCCTTATAAATACTCACAGACAGGCCATTGTCCTTTGAGATGAAATCACAGTGGTTGACTTGATCTAAACTGGCCAAAGCCACAGGCTAGCATACTGGTCTAGTTTCATAGTGTGCTGGATGACAGAGATTGCAAATTCCATCAGTTATCATTTCAAACTGAATTAGAATGTTGTGGCTCTCTTTCTCTCTCTCCTTCTGTTTGTGCCACTCTTTCTGTCATTTGTTAACCTTGTGTTGTACCCCCGGGGTAAGGGTGTGTGTATCCTGATTCCTGTATTAGTTGCCAAGTTGGATCAGGATGCTGTATTGTGTCATGCCTCAAAGATCATGCCATATGAAGCAGAGCATTGTGTGTCTGTTTACATCCTGTATTGAGCAAGCCCAGTATGTATACAGGCATTTGATCAGGGGAGGCTGGTGGAGGTAGAAATCGGAGGATGGGCTCATTGTAATGAATGGAAATGCTACTGTAGGGTTGATTGGGGTATTACCTGGATGTCCTGGATGGACATGATGAATCAGGGGAAAGTGGTCACAGAGTTGACCTCGACGATGACCGTGTCCATCCCGTCAGGAAACACATACTTGAAGTACTGAGGGACACAGAGATGGGTTGTAGGGAAGGAAGGGGGGGTATTGTTTTTTATCCACATCTGAGCATTGTGTCTGTTTGCATTCTGTAAGGGAAAGCCCAGTATGTATACAGGCATTTGATCAGGGGAGACTGATGGAGGTAGAAATCGGAGGACAAGCTCATTACTATGCATGGAATGGAATGAGGAATGGTATCACATACATGTGTTTGATACCATTCCTCATTCTGTTCCATACAATGAGCCCGTCCTCCAATTTCTACCTCCACCAGCCTCCCCTGCATTTGATCATGTGTAGTTTCAACTCTGGAGCAGATCAAGATCAAGCGAAGTCATGAACTAAATCACACACAATGCTATCATGTCTAAGAAAAGGCTTGCCTTTATCTGTGTTCGGAAACTGTCCCTTGAGTTCTGGGTTCTGGAAATCATTTTGAAAAGCCCACAATAAATACTTATAATAATAACATATAATAATAATAACAATAATGATAATAATAATGATAATAATAATAACAATAATACAATTTAAAACGAACAAACAAAAATAAATATATAACCATATCATAAAAGCAGCAGTCAAAGTCTAGGAGGAAGAAGGGTAGGCCAGCCTATAAAGATGAGTCTTTAGGCCTGCTTTAAAAGCCCCAACAGTCTGAACAGCCTTGGCAAAACCCTTGTTTGTCTCATACAATCTACAGTCCACCGTACAGTGAACAATAGTAAGTGGGTGAACAGTCACAGCAACTGATTTACAGGTAGAGTCACGTTTCTTTCTATTAAAGGTAGACTCTAGGATATGATGTCAATAGGGAAAAGAGTGGGGCAACACTACCAGAGATAATTTCAAAACAAAGAGGATCAAGAAATAAGAGGAGACGACTCTATTTTGCCCATTTAGTTCACATCTTTACTTACTCCAAATATCTTTGGCAAAAGTTACTGCGACATCCTGGCATGACATGACATCATATCCCAGAGTCTACCTTTAACGAGGTATCATTTGTCCTTTGCAGACATGTTTAAATAATCTGCTTTTGTTGAGAGTGTATACTGTCATTCATTTCTACTGAATTCATTCTCATGTATTTACCTATTTTGAATAACTGAATGCCGCTGGTGCATTTGATTCCAACAACAGTCTGACACTAATCGTTCCATCCGTGTTTTACTAATGCTCCGCTGGTTCTATGTATTCTATTTCTATGACCGGGCTGTAGGGGGTGACGTAATTACGCGGTTTGTTTACTGTGTGCGACGACTGTGCGTGGCATCGGGAGGGCGCTTGTGAGTGACACAGAGTTAACCACCCAGGCTCCAGTCTATTCAACAACAGATGACAACAAAACGTTGAATCTTGCACGGCACTTGGAATGATTGGCACTTTAATACAGGCAAATAACAACCTAGCTAAAAAATAAAATGTGGACGACATTATCATTAGCTATAGAAACTGCTGATGCTAAACCATCATCAGGTTCGTCGTCGCTCAACGAGGAAGAGGTTTAGCTAGCTGGCTAACTGGCTAGCTTGACAGCTGGTGATGTTGAAAGAACAGGAGGAGCGGTGGTATGAATTTATGACAGCCAGCAAGCCATATGTGTTTTATAGTTTGGAGTTTGTCAAGGGAGAGTGGTATAGCTAAACCAGGACCATATTGTTAGACTATCCTCCACAGCAAGTCAATATTGCTTGCTAGCGACTGTTGTTGTTGTCACTCACGCACACTAGGCAGGCTAGCTAGCGCTTTTTTAGTGGGTTTTGTTGAACGGTGTCTCTGTCAATGCGTGCATTTTCTCCGGAACCACTGTAGTTTAGGTCGTTAGCTAGACATAAGGTACTGCTCAAAGCTTCTTTGAACAAATCATAGGGAAATGGGTTTGAGGAGCTGTTGGAAATCTCGACACAAGCCAGATTCTGGCCCAGTTTCAATCTGGTTCACACCTGGATTTGTGGCACTATTGTGGTTATTCGTGACCCAATTGGCAGGAGGGGTTGTCGGTGAAACCAAAACGGTGGTTCAAAAGGACGCAGAGTTTGATGTTACCTACAACGATACGGTTACGAGCGACAACCAAACCATCTACGCCTTCAACCACACAATCTCGCGGAACAAGGTGAGTCGAGGAGGACACAACAGTCCCACATCCCCCACCTCTGTGTATGATGCTATGATTACAGCCCCCCCTCTCTCTTTTTCTCCTTCTCAGACTGAGGGTGTCCGTGTGACTGTGGATGTACTGTCGGAGGGTCTAGAGAGCCCTATCCTGTTCGTGGTGAGACAAAAACAGGCGGTGCTATCCTTCCAGGTCCCCCTCATACTACGGGGACTGTGAGTATCCTAGTACCGTATCATAGTATTTCTAGTACGTATACTAGCTCATCCTGGGCTGTGTTCCATTTCTGACTCCTGCTCTTTCTGTCAAGTCACCTCACCATTTTGTGTCAACGTTAGTGAGAGAAACACTTGGGGGGCCTCTGCAGGGGGGTGCAACTTTACAGAACTTTAACATAGAAATGCAGTGTGTACTGTAGGTCAGATAGGTCTGTCTGCTCTAAATTGTATTGTTACAAATTGTATGTAATGTTTGTTTAACTACCTCTGGTCATATTCAGCTAACGTAAGGTGATATGTGGTTATGATTTGGTTGGTATCAAAACAATAAGCTTGTGAGTTGAACTTGAAGTCCCTTCTTCATCTGAGTGTTTGTGTAAGTAGCCTGTGCATTTAGAGAAGATGGCTGAAACCACCAGACAATAAACCTGTACTGTAGGTGTTAGTGTTGCTAGTTGAAGAATGGAGGCTCCCTTCTAGGGTGTGTCTTTTACTGTAGCCGGTCATGATGCAGTTATATTGACTTATGTGGTCATGTGTTGAATTTGAGGATATTGTATAGGGGGGGGGTGTGCACTTTGGGCCAAATCTTATATAATATGATATATGCCATTTAGCTGACACTTTTATCCAAAGTGACTTACATTGCAGTGAGTGCATACATTTTTCAGTATATATAGTCCCAGCAGTAATCGAGCCAACCTAAGCGTTTAGCGCTATGCTCTACCAACTGAGCCACAGAGGACCACAAATCTTAACTGGAAATCTTCCTGAATGGTAAAGGAAGTTGGGGCTGGACTGTGCTTGTACACAATCACCTTGCTTAAAACCATGGGTACACAATTAAACAGGATTCTCTGGGTCCAGGATTTCAAAACTTTGAATCTAGATTAGAATGATCCAGATCATTTTTTTCTATCCAGGATCAGATCAAGCTGGCCGATCTCCCCTATACTACTCAAAATTTGCCATATAGATCTGATCCTGGATCGCAAAAAAGAATCTGTATCATTCTGATCTAGATTAAAAGTTTTGAAATGCTGGGCCCTGGTGAAAGTGAAGGCCTAGCTCACTGACAGAAGATAGCATAGGATAGCCTGCTGTACCTACCCATAGGATTGAGGTCTGTCGTTTTTTTCTAGGTTTGAAGTTCACTTGTTTATCAAGCACTAGAGTAGCCAACTGTCGGGTCCTGAGGTATGCTATCTTCCTGCTGGGCTTGCGCAATACTAGAGAGCTGATGTGGAGGACGTGTCAGGTAGTCAAACATGCTACTGTAGAGTGAGTAATCGCTGGACCCTGATCTTTCACTTCCTCATACAAGGTCCATACATCTACAGTATGTTTTACATGTTTTATTGTTATATTGGCTGCTGCTGCTGCTGCTTTCTTGGCCGGGTCTCCCTGGCAAAAGAGACATTGTGTCAAAATGGGTCTTCCCTGGTTAAATAAATGGTTGCTCTGCTTACAGTAACAGTTTTGTGTTTGAGGAAGTTTCAACACCTTGGAAATTCCTGTAGTTACTTTACACTCAAGTTTGCTGCACTTAGTTTCGGGCCCTATGATTCCAGTATTGATCCATAGCATGCGGTTAGAAATCTATAGAAATAGATTCCTTTTATTTCTATGGCTTTCCAGACACTATGATCTAATCAGGGAACACAGGGCCCTAGGAGGTAGAAATCGGAGGACGGGCTCATTGTAATGCATGGAACAGAATGAGGAGTGGTATTTCATACACATTCCTTTCACATTACAATGAGCCCGTCCTCTGATTTCTACCACCACCAGCCTCGCCTGACTAGTTCCCGTCGTTGGACACACTGAAATTATGTTTGCTGTGATGTGTTCTCGCTCTTTGTCTGAAGCAAGGTCATCCCTGTAATGTTGTGCTAGAATATAGGTGGCTTTAATGCAACACTGCTATGATGCGTCCACGTCTCGTCTTCCCCCTTTATGAGGTAAGCAGTAGGGCATGAAGACGGACTGAGGGCTGATTTTTATATCTTTCACATTGACATCCGCCTTGTCTGTTCATAGCGGACAAGGATTTCTGACCGCCTAGGGGTTTGCATTTATACCCTTCTGCAGACGTCCGTGTGGATCGATGACATAACTCTAGCCAAGATTGTCCGTGTCTGTGTGTCTGTCTGCGCGTCTCTGTGTCTGCGTCTCTGTGTCTGCGTGTCTGTGGGTGTGGACACGTTTTCGGGGGAAGTGTGCTGGTTTGATGGCTTTTGCTGAATCCTCAGATCTAGTGTCTAGGAAGTAGAAGCTGTCTTTTCTTTTTAATCTGGATATTTCCTTTATTTGTTTGTGTGGGTTGAAAGTGTCCCTTCTCCCCCCTCAGATATCAGAGGAAGTATCCTTATGCCCACGTGGGCAGAACCCTGTGCCAGCCTCCTACCCGTGTTGCCACAGAGACCCAGTACTTCTTTGTGGATGTGTCCACCTTGTCCAGCCTGGGAACACACTACCAGCTGAGGATCAGCCGAGTGGACAGCTTCACCCTGCTGTGAGTGGCACTGTCGTCTTCATCGTCGTCATTGTCGTCATCATCATCAGTGATATTTATATAAGGCCAACCAAGCAGGGATGTAGTGGGGGTGTAAACACTGTTCTCATACCTTTTGAATGCCTTTCAGTCACCTGTAATGCTACATGAGTGTTACAAGCATTAACGTTCAGCTACATGAGTGTTACAAGCATTAACGTTCAGCTACATGAGTGTTACAAGCATTAACGTTCAGCTACATGAGTGTTACAAGCATTAGCATCCAGCTACATGAGTGTTACAAGCATTAGCATCCAGCTACATGAGCGTTACAAGCATTAGCATCCAGCTACATGAGTGTTACAAGCATTAACGTTCAGCTACGTGTTACAAGCAGTAACGTTCAGCTACATGAGTGTTACAAGCATTTATATTAATGTCGATTTCCACATGATGGTTTGGCAGATACTATGAGCTGTACTTTGTTAATAGCAAAGCATATCTAATATTGATAATCTGACTCCAATGTAATTAGCACTATGTGCAAAGAATTGTTGAGTTTGTGCTGAATTAGTGCAAGAAAGGTCAAATAGAATTAATCAAATGAGGCTTTAATAATACTGTATACTTATACACCTATTATAAGGCGAATAATTCATAGAGAATTATGTTACATCCTGATATAGAGAGATGGCCACTGGTCATTCAAAACAATGCTACTCACAACATAATGATAACAGGACACAGGAAAAGAGAGGGCTTTTCCCCATCACCCTAACAACCACAGTATTTAAATTAGGAGCAGCTGATAAGGACACCCAACCACAATCGGTCTTATTGCATCCAAACTGATGACATCACAGCTTTGACACCTCAAGACATTCCACAGAGCTCACAGCCATTTTTCTTCCGGGTGATGGTAAACTGAAGAAAATTGGGGCAGAATTGAAATAATTCTGCCACTATATTAGCATCCAGCTACATGAGTGTTACAAGCATTAGCATCCAGCTACATGAGCGTTACAAGCATTAGCATCCAGCTACATGAGTGTTACAAGCATTAACGTTCAGCTACATGAGTGTTACAAGCATTAGCATCCAGCTACATGAGTGTTACAAGCATTAGCATCCAGCTACATGAGTGTTACAAGCATTAGCATCCAGCTACATGAGTGTTACAAGCATTAGCATCCAGCTACATGAGTGTTACAAGCATTAACGTTCAGCTACATGAGTGTTACAAGCATTAACGTTCAGCTACATGAGTGTTACAAGCATTAACGTTCAGCTACATGAGTGTTACAAGCATTAGCATCCAGCTACATGAGTGTTACAAGCATTAGCATCCAGCTACATGAGTGTTACAAGCATTAGCATCCAGCTACATGAGTGTTACAAGCATTAGCATCCAGCTACATGAGCGTTACAAGCATTGACATTTGTGGCGGTGTGTTCGTGTGGTGTGCTAACTGAGTATCTCTGATGGGTTTCCTTATTACAGGACAGACAAGAAATTCACCTTCACTGCTTCGCCATCCCAACCACAGGTGAGCAAAAGTGTGTGTGTGTGTGTGTGTGTGTGTGTGTGTGTGTGTACGTACTGATTGCTTCCTTCCTATAAGTCTAAAGGTCAGGGCCATGAAGGGGTTTGAGATTAGATGAGGAATGTGTTTTTGTTCAGATTGTTCAGATATCATTGACATGATTTCATCACACACTTTGTGTGTATATAGTATAAAATGCAGCTTTTCTGTGCTGAAATATGACAAATGTGAATAAAAAACAATACCCCCCCCCTCCTCCTCCTTCCCAAAAACCCATCTCTGTGTCCCTCAGTACTTCAAGTATGTGTTTCCTGACGGGATGGACACGGTTATCGTCAAGGTCAACTCTGAGACCACGTTCCCCTGCTCCGTCATGTCCATCCAGGACATCCAGGTACGACAATACCCCAATAAACCCTACAGTAGCAGGGGAGGGGAACGGAATGAGGAATGGTATCAAACAAACGCATTTCGTACCATTCCTCATTCCATTTCCATGCACTACAATGAGCCCATCCTCCGATTTCTACCTCCACCAGCCTCTCCTGCTTACAGGACCTCCGTTGACCTCTCATCACCACATGTCGTTCACTTCAGACCTCTGTGGCTCAGTTGGTAGAGCATGGCGCTAACAACGCTTAGGTTGTGGGTTTGATTCCTGCTGGGACCGTATATACTGAAATGTATGCACTCACTGCAATGTAAGTCGCTTTGGATAAAAGCATCAGCTAAATGGCATATATTACACCCAGCTTCTGTTTCCTATAGCCTGCCCTGCACTTGCACAGATGTGCCACACGAGGGCAGTGCTGTGCACCATGTGACAACCACACTGATATGAATGAAGGGGTGAAACTGACTGTTTTCCCCACCCTAAAGCAACTGTCAGCAGCAGCAGCCCTTAGAGAGAGGCATCACTCTACTCAGCAGTGTAGCGCAGGCTCTGATGTTTACACTGGTGAGGCAGGGGTGTACGTAGGTAGCAGAGGAGGCTGGTGGAGGTTGTAATGCATTTTGTAACTGTAATGCATGGAATGGAATGAGGAGTGGTTTCAAACACGAGTGTCTGATACCATTCCTTATTCCGTTCCATGCATTACAATGAGCCCGTCCCCTCTCTCTCTCTCTCTCTCTCTCTCTTTAGTGCCCTGTGTATGACTTGGACAACAATGTAGCCTTCATCGGAATGTATCAGACCATGACCAAGACTGCTGCCATCACTGTCCAGGTAACACACACACACACACACACACACACACACACACACACACACCACACATCACTATAATAGCAATGCCAGCAAATGCTGTACATTTTCCACAACTCACTTGCCATCCCCCTCTTCCTCTTCTTTTCCTCTCCTCCCCCTCTTCCTCTCCTCTCCTCTCTTCTGCTCCCCCTCTTCCTCTCCTCCCTCTCCCCCTCCCTCAGAGGAAGGACTTCCCCAGCAACAGTTTCTACGTGGTGGTGGTGGTGAAGACAGAGGACGAGGCGTGCGGGGGTCCGCTGCGTTTCTACCCCCTCCGCCCAGACGAGCTCATCGACCCCGGGAACCGGAGCAAGACCCTGGATGTTGTCGTATCTCCCGCCATCAACTGTGAGGCACTCAGCCAATCAGAGCACAGGGCCTTCAAAAAGTGTATGGACTACAGCATTCAACTGTCAGAGACATGGTATCTCAACTTCTGCCTCTCTCTCTCTCTCTCTCTCTCTTTCTCTCTTCCATCTCCCCCCTCTCTCTCTCCTCCCCCCTCCATATCCCTCCCCCCATCTATCCTTCCACCCTCTCCCCACCCCCTCCCTGCCCCTCCATCTCCCTCCCCCTCCATCTCCCACCTTCTCCGCCCTTCCCCCACCCCCTCCATCTCTCCGTCTCTCAGCGGAGGTATACGTGATGGGGATGTTGTTCTGCCTGGGCATCTTCCTGTCCTTCTACCTGCTCACCTTCCTGATGGCCTGCGTGGAGAACAAGAGGTCAGCCATTTTACCTCACTTCCTGGTGTGATGTTTATCATAACTAACTTCAGACTCTACACCAGGGGAGGCTGGTGGAGGTGGAACATCGGAGGACGGGCTCATTGTAATGCATGGAACGGAATGAGGAACGGTATCAAACATGTCTGTGTTTGATACCGTTCTTCATTCCGTTCCATGCATTACAATGAGCCCATCCTCCGATTTCTACCTCCACCAGCCTCCCCTGGTCTGCCTCATTCATACAGTACATTGTGATGTGATACGTTGGTTGTGTTCCTCGTATAAGTGCTTTGGTAGTTATCTCTTATTCTATACCTTCTATGTGTATTTTCTATTTAGGTGTAGATTCCTCGATTCAAGGAGTTGCAACTCAGCTCTCTCTCCCTCTTCCCTCTCTCTCCCCCCCCCCCCCCCCCCCTCTCTCTCTCTCTCTAGAATGCGTAGGAAGGATGAGTTTCTCAACCCTGCAGCCATGTCGCCCGCAGAAACAGGTATCCCAGCAACCAACTACAATAACTCGCTCCATTGTCAACAATGAGAATTTTTCGAGGGGTGTTTTCGGGGGAGACCATTATCTCTGTAACCTCTGTAGATCTAAAGATAAGATTTCAAATCAGATTAATGAAGCAATAAGATGAACGGTCGTCCCTCAGATAAAGGGGAAAAAGTCATCCAAAATTCAGAGTTAAATTTTCAATTTCAATACTTCTTTTCTATTCCTCATCTTTCTGTATTGAATCTCTCTTTTGCTCTCTCCCCCCATGCTGTCGTCTCTGTCAGCCTCTCTCCTGGGTAAGAATGGAGTTGGAATAATGTCTGATAATGAGTTTCTCTCACAGTCTCACTTCACCATGCTATCAGACCGGGCTCAAAATAGTGTCGCTTTTCCTTCAATCACTTTTAAACTGTAAAATGTAACTTGTTCAACAAGGGGGTGACCTTCTCAGGTTTGCCCTTCTCAGGTTTGCCCTTCAATTGGTTCTCTATTGACCGGGTTAGCAAAATCAATCGCAGCTCAAGTGGAGGCAGGGAAAAAAAATACTATTTTGACATCTGGACCTTCATAGGAGTTGTTGTTATCGTATCTTGGTAACCATGGAAACAACAATCACCTTTCACGTTGAGGGATGCAGGTGAGGCTGGTGGAGGACGGGCTCATTGTAATGCCTGGAACGGAATAAGGAACGGTGTCGAACGTGTGTTTCATACACCATTCCTCATTCCGTTCCATGCATTACAATGAGCAATGTCCTCCGATTTCTACCTCCACCAGCCTCTCCTGGAGTGATGTTCTAAACATGGTCATAACACTCTCATGGCCATGCGTTAGACTGTATGGTGCCTTCAGTTGGTGGTTGGACTTCATTGGTAGACTGACCGTAAGAGACAGCCTTTGAATTAGCCACTATACCCCCTGTCTGCCTCCTAACCATCAGTACTAACTGCACGATTTAAATAAACCTGGCATGTTTTTAACCTGCTAGACATCCACTAGGTAGGGTTATATTAACTATTCATCTACAGCAGGGAGGGGGGGGGGGCTGGTGGTGGTAGAAATCGGAGGACGGGCTCATTGTAATGCATGAAATGGAATAAGGAATGGTATCACTCATTGTGTCTGATACCATTCTTCATGTTTGATACCGTTCCTCTGTTCGGTGCGCTACAATGAGCACGTCCTCCGATATCTACCTCCACCAGCCTCCACTGCGTCTACTGCATGTTGTGGTATTGTGTAGACTACTAACTGGTATTGCAGGTGCATGTATACATGTTTTTTGTTTGTGTTTATGTGACATTATCTGTGTGTGTGTGTGTGTGTGAAATCTGTTCCTTTGTTACCACAGGAAAGAGCCTGACTCCTGCCTCCCCCTATGAATATGGCTCCTTTGGTGAGTGTGTGTGCGTGTGCGTGTATGTTCATTTGCCTTACAGGAGTGGTCGACAATATTTTGATCTGTGTGCATTAATGTGTGAGCGACATATTGAAAATCAATGTCGCTTTTAACACATTTACAGTCCTTTCTTCATTGTGTGTTTTAGTGTCTGGTTTGTCTGGTGTGTATCTCCCCATACTGCATGTGTAAACCAGTGGAGGCTGGCAGAGGTAGAAATCGGAGGACAGGCTCATTGTAACACATGAGATGAAATGAGGAATGGTATCATTTGTTTGATACCATTCTTCATTCCATTCCATGCATTACAATGAGCCTGTCCTCCGATTTCTACCTCTGCCAGCCTCCACTGAGACATTGACCAGTTTAATTATTTTATTGTGTGTCTGTGTGTGTTATCTCTCTGTCCCCCTGCAGCAGACAACGCCAGCACGTTAAGTTCTGAGGCCATCACAGACAGCATCGCATCGGCAGATGCCAACTACGGATATATGGGTATGGAACACCTCGGTCACATCATACAAAGACACAGACACACACAGACATCCCGAGACACACACACACACATACACACATCATTATTGTATCATTATCATTATTGCAGCATTAGTGTGACCATGGGGGTTGTGCCACAGCATTTCACCACACTGGCCCCTGATTTGTGGGCAGTGCAGTGCTCTCGTCTCTCATTGGCCTGTCTGTTTTTGTTTATCAGGACAGGAGCTTATCAAACGCAGACCAATCATCTCACACCACCTAGCCATCCACATTGGTGACATGTTGCCCCGATCAATCAGCCAACTAATCAATATGAATCAGCACCAGTGTCAATCACATCAGAATGTCTGAGATCTGTTCTATAAACCATCCAGGGGAGGCTAGTGGAGGTAGAAATCGGAGGACGGGCTCATTGTAATGCATGGAATGGAATGAGGAATGGTATATACAGCCTCCCCTGAAACCATGGTGTTGTGACCAAGCATGTAGACATCAACCTAAGGAAACTGTGCATGGATCATTGTGCCCACAATCACATCTGGCTGGTCTGCGGATGAACATGAAGGGAATGTCAGTTAAAATGTTAATGACACATACATTTTATGGTCATTACGAGGCATCATTGGCCAAAATCAACAATATTTCCCTCAACATTTAGCAAATTCTATCAAAATTTCCGTCCCAAAAAACATTAAAATGAGAAATGTCACCATCAGTCACTCTATTTACAGCAGAGTAGGCCTAAGTGTTAACATACTGTTTCCTCCTCTCTCTCCCTCCCCCTCTCCTCTCTCTCCCTCCCCCTCTCCTCTGTCAGAGCGTTCTTTAGATTGCGTCGGGCGTAGTCGCCACGAGTCTCTGAGCTCCGTGGAGGAAGATGACTACGACACGCTGGCGGATATCGACTCGGACAAGAACATCGTCCGCACCAAGGTCTGCTGCCCCGTTCCCCTCAAGTCAACCCTCTATTTCAAGTACCATTATCACCAGGAGAGGCTGGCGCAGGTAGAAATCGGAGGTAGAAATTGTTGTATGGAATGGAATGAGGAATGGTATCAACATTCCTTATTCCGTTTCATGCATAACAATGAGCCCGTCCTCCGATTTCTACCTCCGCCAGCCTCCCCTGATGATCACCCTGGTCTGTATCTTCTAATTTGGTTCTGACCCGCCTGTCTCGTGCCCCATGCAGAAGTACCTGTGTGTGTCGGACCTTTCACGGAAGGACAAGAGGGTTCTGAGTAAAAAGTACCAGATTTACTTCTGGTGAGTTACTTTGTTTTTCTTTGTTTTCCCTTTTCCATCATCAGTTACAGTAAGATGACCTTAACGCTATAAATGAACATGGAAAAAACTCCTCAAGGGAGTAGTGATCAATTGTTTCAAATGTTGTGGACCACCTAAGGATATCCTTGTTTTGTGTGTTAGGGATGTGAAAAGTCATTGTCATTAACTAATTGTCATTTTTCTTATCCTGTGCTTGTGTACTCAAGGGGAGAGGGGGTAATTATTTTTATTTTTTTTAAATGTAAAAGAATGGCAAGCTAGCAAAGTTAGCTCTGCCCCCTCCCTCTTGTGCTCTCTCACCACTTGCATTTTTACATTTACATTTACAGCAAGTACATTTGTCTAGTGAAGCATCTATACAGTCATCATAAGCATCTATATCAGTTATCATAAGCAAGCATCTATGCTAGGACCAGGTACTATTGGCAGTCACAAGGCTTTTTTAAATTATTAACAGTAGAGGAACTGTACCGAGGGGTAGTGGGGGGTGAAAAGGTCTTTTCACTTTCTCCTTCATCTACCAGGTCAAAGTAGCATACTCAAGTACATGTTCACACCCCTATTGTGTGTGCTTGTTTTCAACATCCAATGAAAAATAATTGAGTTTTGAAATGTTGTTCTAGATGTCAGTGGAATTGATAGAGGTCTGGGTTGATGGTTGATGGAGGTCTGGGTTGATGGTTGATGGAGGTCTTGGTTGATGGTTGATGGAGGTCTGGGTTGATGGTTGATGGAGGTCTTGGTTGATGGTTGATGGAGGTCTGGGTTGATGGTTGATGGAGGTCTGGGTTGATGGTTGATGGAGGTCTTGGTTGATGGTTGATGGAGGTCTGGGTTGATGGTTGATGGAGGTCTGGGTTGATGGTTGATGGAGGTCTTGGTTGATGGTTGATGGAGGTCTGGGTTGATGGTTGATGGAGGTCTGGGTTGATGGTTGATGGAGGTCTGGGTTGATGGTTGATGGAGGTCTTGGTTGATGGTTGATGGAGGTCTGGGTTGATGGTTGATGGAGGTCTTTTCTCTCTCCTCAGGAACATCGCCACCATCGCTGTGTTCTACGCTCTCCCTGTCATCCAGCTGGTCATCACCTATCAGACGGTACGCTAGTCTGCTAGCCGCTCACTATACACACTGACGAACATTGTGTGTGTGTGTGTGTGTGTATTATTAATAGGCTCCTGTCGTCTCATCCTCCAGGTTGTCAATGTGACAGGAAACCAGGACATCTGTTATTACAACTTCCTGTGTGCACACCCTCTGGGGGCTCTGAGGTACGGTGTGTGTGTGTGTGTGTGTGTGCACTTTAAATAAAAGAAGACATGTTAGATTTCGGAGTCATGCAAGTTTACCATTTATTACACATCTGCAGGAGACAAAAATGTCTGTTTGCGCGGAGACCAAACTCTCTGGCAGAGTGACAATCTCTCTCTGTCTCACACTCTCTCAGATGAGGTGTTTTCGAGCACCTGTTTATAGGGACAGCAACACATGCACAGTCTGATAACAAGAGAGGCCGAGTGGCCTTGCACCTGAATCGGCGCGTCCCCACCAACAGATAGAAGCCAGGAGACAGATATAACCGGCGCCAAACTGACTGGCTGTCTTGATTCGTACCGTAAACGACAGATGAGAAATCTGTCTCCCCTCACACCTCCCCCCTTTTATACATTTCGTGTGTGTGTGTGTGTGTGTGTGTGTGTGTGTGTGTGTGTGTGTGTGTGTGTGTGTGTGTGTGTGTGTGTGTGTGTGTGTGTGTGTTACTTACTGTACTAGAACAGTTCAGACTAACCGTCTGTCCTGCCTGCTGGGTTGGTGAGGAAACAAGTTTTGTGAGTCAGTAGTGTCCAAACCTGTGTGTGTGTATACAAGCCTGTGGAAATTTCCCTTGTAGACAATAAACTATTAACTATTATATAATAAACTATTCTATTCCACGTCCATGAATAGACGACACTTAGGTAGAAATTTAATTCCATTCCATGGACTGTCCTCCAATTTCTACCTCCACCATCCTCCCCTGGTTTACTCTGTATGTATGTTGAATTACATAGTGTGAGAGAAAGTCCCATAAGACTCTCAGGGGAGGCTGGGCTCATCGGAGGACAGGCTCATTGCAATGAGGAATGGTGTCCAACGTAACGTGATGCCGCCATTCCCAATTCCATTCCATGCATTACAACGAGCCCGTCCTCCGATGTCTGCCTCCACTGCTGTGTGACACTGTATCATGTCTTCCCCTCTGTGTCCAGCGCCTTCAACAACATCCTGAGTAACCTTGGTTACGTGATGCTGGGGCTCCTCTTCCTCCTCATCGTGCTCCAGAGGGACATCATTCACCAGCGGGCGCTCGTACGCAACGACCTCAACGCTCTGGTGAGGGAGACAGAGAGCTGCGTAGCCCACCGTAGAAACCATTACCCAATACAATGATGGTGTTTTGAACCAACCTAATATTCCCCTGTCCTCTCTCTCTGTCTGACTGTCTGTCTGCATGTCCCCCCCCGTCCCACTATATGTCCCTCTATCTGTCTGTCTGTCTGTAACCCTATCTGCCCCACTGTCTGTCTGTCCCCTTGTCTATCCGTCCCCCTCTCTGTCCCCCTCTCTGTCCCCCTCTCTGTCTGTCTGTCCCACTGTCTGTGTTTCTATCTATCCCTGTCTGTCCATCTGCTTGTCTATCCTCTCTGTCCCTCTGTAACACTGTCTGTCTGTTTGTCCCACTGTCTGTCTGTTTGTCCCACTGTCTGTCTGTCTGACCCACTGTCTGTCTGTCCCTGCCCCTGTCTGTCTTCAGGAGTGTGGCATCCCTAAGCACTTTGGCCTGTTCTACGCCATGGGCACAGCCCTGATGATGGAGGGCCTGCTGAGTGCCTGCTACCACGTCTGCCCCAACTACACCAACTTCCAGTTTGGTAAGGCCCGCTCATCTAGAACCAATTTATCTATATATCTATGTTAGTAAGGTTATCTGATCTAGAACGTAGTTATATCTGTGGTAGTAAGGTTATCTGATCTAGAACGTAGTTATATCTGTGGTAGTAAGGTTATCTGATCTAGAACGTAGTTATATCTGTGGTAGTAAGGTTATCTGATCTAGAACGTAGTTATATCTGTGGTAGTAAGGTTACCTGATCTAGAACATATTTACAGGGTTCTCCCCAAAGTATCTTAAGAGGGTCGCTGCGCCACCTTGTCCACTTGGCTCCACCCTTACGGACACATTTCAGAGCAAATTAAACTCATATTTAATGATAGTTACTCTATCTTTGATCTTTGTTGTTAAAAGCGAAAGTGAAAGCGTTATTATGTCCCTCAGCTAATTCAGCGTTGTTGCTAATTTATAGCTGTTTTAGCGCATTTTGAGTCGATTTTGATAATGCAATCGAGCGCCATCTTGTTCAAAAATCCTGGGGAGAACATTGTATTTATGTCTATGGTACTAAGGCTCTCTGATCTAGAACGCATTTCTGTCTTTGGCAAGGCTGCTGTTCTGTCTGGCTGTGTGGTCGTCTGTGGCAGGTATATTAGAAGAGTGGCGTCAATTAGCTTCAAAACATCCATATAGCTTCCTGGTTAAGCTTCCTGGTTTACCCAATATTGATTTCTCATTGGACTAACAACCGGCTGCCTGGCAACATGCTCCGTTGGTATAATGTAATAGATTGGCATTGGCCAGTAGAAAATGGACGCCTTCTTTCCCGCCAATCTTCCTTGCAGAACCCTCTGGACTGTCGTAGTGAGATCAGGAAGATTGCGTTGCTCTAATGGGATGAATAAAGTTGTCTGTCTGTGTCTGTCTGTCTGTCTGTGTCTGTCTAGATACCTCCTTCATGTATATGATAGCAGGGCTGTGTATGCTGAAGCTCTACCAGAAAAGACACCCTGACATCAACGCTAGTGCTTACACTGCCTACGCCTGCCTTGCTGCCGTCATCTTCTTCTCTGTGCTTGGAGTGGTGAGCAACACACACATGCGCGAACACACACACACACACACACACACACACACACAGACAGACAGACACAGTACACCCAACTGATGTTGACTCAACGTCACAACAACATTCAACCGTCCTGTATAGTGATTATCGTGTGTGTGTGTGTGTGTGTGTGTGTACGCGCACGTGTGTGCGTGTGTTCTCTGCAGGTGTTTGGCAAGGGCAACATGGTGTTCTGGATCGTCTTCTCAGTGATCCACATCCTGGCCACATTGCTGCTCAGCACTCAGCTGTACTACATGGGCCGCTGGAGGCTGGGTAAGCCTGGATCATGGTTAGCATTTAGCCGGTTAGCACTCACCTAAGCAGTAAGCCTGGGGCTATAGAGGCCTGGGGTCAGGGTTAGCATTTAGCCGGTTAGCACCCAGCTAAGCAGTAAGCCTGGGGCTATAGAGGCCAGGGGTCAGGGTTAGCACCCAGCTACATGAGCCGCTGGAGGCTGGGTAAACCTGGATTATCAGGGTTAGCATTTAGCTGGTTAGCACACAGCTAAGCAGTAAGCCTATACATGCCTGAGGGTTAGCCTTTATCCAGTTAGCAACCAGCTGTACTATATGGGCTGCTGGAGGCTGGGTTAGCCTGGGGCAGAAGAGGCTGGTAGAGGTTGAAATCGGAGGACGGGCTCATTGTAATGAATGGAATAAGGAATGGTATCAAACACGATTTCTCCCTGCACCAGCCTCCACTGGCCTGGGGCTATACACGCCTGGGGCCAGGGTTAGCATTTAGCCGGTTAGCAACCAGCTCTACAACATGGGCTGCTGGAGGCCGGGTAAGTCTGCTCTGGGCATCTGGAGCTGGGGCTGTAGTCAGGATTAGGGGCTATGGACAGGTCTAGAGTCAGGGTTAGCATTGAGCTTGTTAGCATTTAACTTGTTAGAGTATCTCTCACAACACAGCTGTCTACTGTACCTTTTTCTCACAGCTTTTGTTTGTGTTTCAGACTCTGGGATCCTCCGCAGGATTGTGTATGTGATCTACACTGACTGTATCAGACAATGCAGCGGCCCCATGTATATTGTAAGTATACTATATACTGCACTGCACTGTGTTAATAGTCTCTTGAAAAAATGTCAAACTCATACAACAAAGACCCACTACCACTACCTAATCACTACCTCATACACCCCTCAGTAAATGTTACATTCTGTGTGTGTTTTTCTTTCTTTTCTCTCCCCCCCTCTCTCTGTCAGGATCGTATGGTTCTGCTGGTGATGGGGAACATAGTCAACTGGTCTCTGTGAGTATTCATGGGCATCATTTATAGATACACATACCATACTCTATACCATTCATGTGAATCACCTCTGACGTGTGCGTGTGCGTGTGCGTGTGCGTGTGCGTGTGTGTGTGTGTCTCTCCAGGGCTGCCTTTGGCCTGATTGTGAGACCCAATGACTTTGCCTCCTACCTGCTGGCCATCGCCATCTTGAACCTGCTCCTCTACTTCACCTTCTACATCATCATGAAGGTGAGGGATGTGTGTGTGTGTGTGTGTGTGAGAGAGACATTTTTGAGACAGACGTCACCGTTATGATTGCTAACAAAAGTAAATCTGAGCAGTAGCTAACAAACGGTAGGTATGTTCTGATTTGGCCCACGGTTTACTGAGCTTGCAGAAAGGCAAATTTAGTAATTTACTGGGATTTCCCGTTAATGACTCTCTTGCTAGCAATCATAACACTAACGCCCATACAGACTTTCATAGTGTATTGGAAGGCAAATGACTTGATTTATAGGCATGAGAGACATACAGTATCTCTGACCATTTCTAGATGAAACAGTATTTCTAGACATACAGTATTTGATCATTTCTAGGCGAAGTAGACAGGAACATTTGTGTGTGTGTGTGTGTGTAGCTCCGCAGTGGTGAGAGGATCAAGTGCCTGGCCCTGGTGTGCATCCTCTTCACGGCCGTGGTCTGGGGCTTTGCTCTCTTCTTCTTTTTCCAGGGACTCAGCACCTGGCAGGTGAGACACACACACACACTCTATGTGTTTACTCATAACATGCTTGCACACAACATTAACATTAACATATGTACCACTTACAAATGACAAACATTACTGGCTCTGTTCAAAGACTATATCGGACAGAACAGAGAAAGACTCACATGATTACAACATTGAAGGCCACTGGCAGACTGGACATGGAGGACATTCTCACTCCCACACTCCACACACACATACATGCGCGCTCACGCACACGCACACACACGATATACATACACACACACACACCGCACAATACTCTCACAGTATCACAGACAGACTACATGATCTTACTCTTCATGGTCCACACTCCCACGTCACTGTGCTGCTCACAGCCTGTTGTCCTCTCTCTCCTGCCGTAGAAAACACCCGCCGAGTCCCGTGAGCACAACCGCGAGTGCATCTTGTTGTCCTTCTTCGACGACCACGACATCTGGCATTTCCTGTCTTCCATCGCCATGTTTGGCTCCTTCCTGGTGAGGAGAGGGTTGGGGGGGACGCAACGAGCGATATTGCTAGATTTTTTCCTAGTTGCTTTACGTTGGGTATTTGAGGAGATGGTCGTGTGTTGGCAAGTCAGAGTTCACAAGTTCAAGACTCGGTCGGAGCAACTTGAATTGCGGGGCTTCTGTTTGCAACAACTTGACATCTGTTTCACTGGGAAGACATTAGCCTTTTCTCAATTGTTAAGAACACGACTCCTCACGTCCTCTCCTCCGTCCTCCACTCGCTTCGTTCTCAAAAAGCATGGGAGGAGAATATCTAAGGGGAAGAACCTCGGTCTTCTCCTCCAATGCGCTTTCAGTAGGAAGCGAGTGGAGGACGGAGGAGAGGAGGCGAGGAGTCGTGTTCCTAACAATGAAGAAAAGGTTATAGATATAATAACATCTTATCTACAGGTCTATGTCAGTCGAGGCTGGTGGAGGTAGAAATTGGAGGATGGGCTCATTGTAATGCATGGAATAGAATGAGGAATGATGTAGTATGTGTTTGATACTATGTCTGATTCCGTTCCATCCATTCCAATGAGCCTGTCCTTGGACCCCCCCCCCCCCTCACCAGCCTCCCCTACGTCGCCAAGCTACTCACAACGCCCTCTTGTGGTTCTCTCCGGCAGGTCCTCCTTACCATGGACGATGACCTCGACTTCGTCCAGAGAGACAAGATTTACGCCTTCTAAGAAAAGCACTTCCCGCCTTAACGTCTTAATGCCAATGGTGACATGGTGGCAAACGAGACACCCAATGGCCTGCCTTGCTGACTGCAGGAGGGTATGTGTGCGTGTGTCTCAGACCTCTCATCAGCCAATCAGAGCTGGGAGCAAGGACTGCGATCCCTCCCCCCAAGCTGGGGGCGACCTGTGGACACTTTGCGTGCCAATCAACGAGTTTTGGTTGAATATGAAGACCTATGAAGTTTCTTCTCCTTGCTGCCATCGATATTACTGTTGTTTTTTGTTTTCTTAATGCTGACGATGAAGATGATAATGATGTTAATTGCTTAAAAAAACAAAACGATTCATATTAATTTATTTTATACGGCATCACAATTTACCTGCAACTTTATCAATGCATTTGAACTTGCTGTGTACACATGCTGTGTGTGTGTGTGTGTGTGTGTGTGTGTGTGTGTGTGTGTGTGTGTGTGTGTGTGTGTGTGTGTGTGTGTGTGTGTGTGTGTGTGTGTGTGTGTGTGTGTGTGTGTGTGTGTGTGTGGAGTGTGGGAGTGAGAATATCCTCCATGTCCAGTCTGTCAGTGGCCTTCAATGTTGTAATCATGTGAGTCTTTCTTTGGTTCTGTCTGATACGGTAGTCTTTGAACAGAGCCAGACGTATACGTGTACATAATCACTGATACTGTTGTTTGGATCTATGGCTGGTATATCTGCCATATCGCTGGTATGGTCGTGAGTGAAGAAATGATTGTATTGTCAATACTAACGTCCACAATAACGCTGGTGATAACATGTTTTTTGCACTGTAAGATACGACAATAAGGAGCTATTTGAAAGTCCAACAACCCGAAGGAACGGTTCCTAAATAAAGGTTTTTCTTCTCTAACAATACTCTTGCAGTGTTTTCTTGTTTATGGGTAGAATCTGTCTTGACTTACACCATGAAAAGAGCATGTTTTTGTTAGCTACATAGTGATATTCATGTCTCTTTCTGTGTGTGTGTGTGTGTGTGTGTGTGTGTGTGTGTGTGCCTGTGTGTGCCTGTGTGTGTGGGCCTGTGTGTGTATGTAACTCTGTGAGAGTGTGTGTTTGCGCATAATGTAAGTGAAATACCATACCGCTATATCATAAAAAAGCATTGAGGCTTGACATAGGCATTATGAATATACGCCACTTACTGAAATATTTCTCATTAAAATACTTTAAAAATTCCACACATCAATCTGCACAGAAAACACACTGGGGGTCTTCTCTTACCTGAATATCATACAGACTGTGAAACATCACATGTCAATGTCTTCCCCTTATAGTGGTTATTATGGTATATAACTATAAATCCTCACACACCACAAACATGAATCATCAGAATTTCATCCAGAACTCATAAACGGTTGTAACTTATTAAAGGGAGACCAGAATCGGCCTACAGTACAGTAGATAACAACAGATGTCCACCAATAGGGTTTTGTGTTGTTTTATAATGTAGAAATGGCTAAAAAGGCTATCTGTGGACCAGGGGAGGCTGGTGGAGGTAGAAATCGGAGGACGGGCTCATTGTAATGCATGGAATGGAATGAGGAATGGTATCAAACACGTGTGAGCCCTTCTTCAGTAACAGTGCACCTTTGAACAGCTTGTTGTGATCCTTAGTCCCCCCCTGTCCCTGTGATGGTTTAGTCCTCAGCTGGTTGTTGTCATCTAGGCTCA
>NC_139653.1:45651233-45653733 GCF_951799395.1 Argentina silus | reverse complement strand
ACTGAGCTGCTCTTCCTCCCGGGGAAAGCCTGCCCTCTTCAAGACTTCTCCATCACAGTAGAGAACTCTGGTTAGCCCCCAAACCCCTGCACGATCACTCCGCTCTTCCACCTCTACGTGGATGCAGCGGCCGCGCCACTCGGTCACGGCTTTTCACTGTCCTGGCGCCCCGCTGGTGGACTGATCTTCCCCCCACTGTTAGAACTGCAGAGTCACTACCGATCTTCCGCCGTAGATTGAAAACCCATCTCTTCAGGCTACATCTTAACAGTCCTTCCTAAGACCTCTTCACCCCCACTCCCCCCCTGTACTAACCCTAACCCCAACCCTTGAGACCTCTTCACTCCTACTTCCCCCCTGTACAAGTTCTCTCCTGTTAATAAATAATTAAAAAATAATAATAATTGCCTTCTGGCATTGGCCCCTGGTGTGAGCATTGATTACTTTGTCTTATGATGACTGTTGGATAGATGATTCACTTACTTAAACAAATGTATTTGTTGTAAGTCGCTTTGGATAAAGGCGTCTGCTAAATGCCATAAATGTAAATGTAAATGTACTGTGACCTCCTCCCATACAGCCAAGAACCTTGGGGTGATCCTTGACAACCACTTATCCTGTGTAGCGAACATCACAGTGACAGCACGCTCCTGTAGATTCTTCTGTAGATCAGAAGGATACGTCCATTCCTCACCAGAGAAGCAGCACAACTTTTGGTCCAAACACCTGTGATCTCTCGCCTTGACTACTGCAAGGCACTCTTGGCCGGGCTCCCCGCCTCCACCATCAGGCCTCTGCAGCTCATCCAGAACGCTGCCGCCCGTCTGGTGTTCAATCTCCCCAAATTCTCCCATGTCACTCCCCTCCTCCACACCCTCCACTGGCTCCCGGTAGCAGCTCGCATCAGATTCAAGACCTGAAAGTTCCCCTACTGAGTGGCAAAGGGAACAGCCCCTCCCTACTTGCAAGCAATGGTCAGCCCCCAAACCCCTGCCCGATCGCTCCGCTCTTGCACCTCGGCTGGCCGCCTGGCACCGCCACCTCTACGTGGAAACAGCAGCCGCGCTACTTGGTCATGGCTTTTCACTGTCCTTGGCCAGTCAAGAACTTTCAGTTTTTGGCCCTGAATACTCTCTAGTTGCAATGGCAGTATGTTTGGGGTCATTGTCTTGAATGAGTTGGAGGCATTTGCTTGTACTTGAGCAGACAAGATGTTTCTGTGCACTTCAGAATACATTGCAACATCAATCAGTATCATCAGTAACAACATCAATTAAGACAAGTTAGCCAGTTCTTGTGGCAGCTATACAATTTTCCAATATGTTTGGTGGCCTGAAATTGGGGAACTATGTATAAAAAGGGTTGTAATTTCTAAATGGTGAAACCAATCAGAAAAAAGAAAACATTTAACTAAAACTGAGAATCTACTTTAATCTCATTGTTTGATTTAAAATCCAAACTGTTGGAGTATTGAGCTAAAAGAAGACAAAAGGCTTCCTCTTTTAAATAAAATACATTTTATTTTATTGTTATATAAAATATATTATTTCTTATTTTTATTATTATTAGCTATGTATGTATGCAACTGTCCCTACTGTGATTAGATTAGAGAAGATTAGATTTTATCAGGAGCCGCACTTCCGCAATTTCCGAACAACTTCAGATAATATGGCAATAAAGTATTGAATCTGAAATGAAAGAGAGAGAGAGACAGAAAGAGAGAGAAGGAGGGGAGAGGGAGGGAGAGAGAGAGAGAGAGAGAGAGAGAGAGAGAGAGAGAGAGAGAGAGAGAGAGAAAATTATTTCATTTCAGCTTTCCTTGTTGCCTCGATGTCAACCTGTTTCCAAATCTCCACCCACTACACTTTTACCATGGTAACTGAGCCTGATGAAGCTTTACTTTATACAAGTTACATGATTAGTATACACCAGATGGTGGAGGTAGGAACCGGAGGATGGGCTCATTATAATGGAACGGAATGAGGCATGGTATCAAACACACATAGGCTCTAAACAGTATGTAGTATGATTACTATGTAGTTTCCTACATATCATTCCTCATTCTGTTCCAGGCATTACAATGAGCCCAAATCTCCAATTTCTACCTCCACCAGCCTCCACTGGATGCAGGGGAACACAGGCTTGTGACCTTACAGTTCATCACAAACTTTTCAAAGCCCCATTAGTCTCATACACATTTCAGTCCCAGAGTGATCATATCCACACTCTCCAAAAAAGGGTTCTTCACATTTGTCCCTGTAGTGGAAGCCTTTGAATAACCATCCTACAGGGACAAATGTAAAACCTGTTTTGGCACTAACTAGAACCTTTTTTTCTAAGAGTGCCTGCCGTTGTTTTTGATATGGAAAAAGACAACAAAACAGTCAATTTCAAACACAAAAAAAATGCAAGAGGCATACTGTACTTATTTATGTCTTTTATTTATCTATTAATTCATATATATGTATATATTTTTTCTATACAGGTTTATTTCTCAATA
>NC_139653.1:45641233-45643733 GCF_951799395.1 Argentina silus | reverse complement strand
TACGTCAGTCAGAGTGACTTAAGTAGGTGAGTGTGACTTAAGTAGGTGAGTGTGACTTATGTAGGTGAGGGTGTCTTACATAGGTGAGGGTGACTTACATAGATGAGTGTGACTTACGAAGGTGACATATTTTGGTGAGTGTGACTTACGTTGGTGAGTGTGACTTATGTCAGTGAGTGTGACTTAAGTAGGTGAGTGTGACTTATGTAGGCAAGTGTGACTTAAGTAGGTGAGTGTGACTTATGTAGGCGAGTGTGAGTGTGACTTACGTAGGTCAGTGAGACTTATGTAGGTGAGTGTGACTTACATAGCTAAGTGTGACTTATGTAGGTGAGGGTTAGTGTGACTTACGAAGGTGTGGGTGACTTACGTATGTGAGTTTGACTTACGTTGGTGAGTGTGACTTATGTTTGTGAGTGTGACTTATGTTTGTGAGTGTGACTTATGTTGGTGAGTGTGACTTATGTAGGTGAGGGTGAGGGTGACTTATGAAGGTGTGGGTGACTTACATAGGTAAGTGTGACTTACGTAGGTCAGTGTGACTTATGTAGGTAAGGGTGAGGGTGAGGGTGAGGGTGAGGATGAGGGTGAGGGTGACTTACGTACGTGAATTTGACTTACGTAGGTGAGGGTGACTTATGTTTGTGAGGGTGACTTACGTAGGTGAGTGTGAGTGTGACTTATGTAAGTGAGTGTGACTTATATAGGTGACTGTGATTTACGTAGGTGAGGGTGAGTGTGACTTACGTAGGTGAATGTGTTTACGTAGGTGAGGGTGACTTACATAGGTGAGGGTGGCTTACATAGGTGAATTTGATTTACATAGGTGAGTGTGACTTACGTAGGTGAGTGTGAGTGTGACTTATGTAGGTGAGTGTGACTTACGAAGGTGACTTACATAGGTGAGGGTGACTTACGTCGGTGAGTGTGACTTACATAGGTGAGGGTGAGGGTGTCTTACATAGGTAAGTGTGACTTATGTAGGGAAGTGTGAGTGTGACTTATGAAGGTGTGGGTGACTTACGTAGGTGGGTGTGACTTATGTAGGTGAGGGTGAGGGTGTCTTACATAGGTAAGTGTGACTTACGTGGGGAAGTGTGAGTGTGACTTACGAAGGTGTGGGTGACTTATGTAGGTGGGTGTGACTTATGTAGGTGAGGGTGAGGGTGACTTACGTATGTGAGTTTGACTTACGTTGGTGAGGTTGACTTATGTTTGTGAGTGTGACTTATGTTGGTGAGTGTGACTTACATACGTGAATTTGACTTACGTAGGTGAGTGTGAGTGTGACTTACATAAGTGAGTGTGATTCACGTAGGTGAGGGTGAGTGTGACTTACGTAGGTGAATGTGTTTACGTAGGTGAGTGTGACTTATGAAGGTGAGTGTGAGTGTGACTTACGTAGGTAAGTGTGACTTATGTAGATGAAGGTGACATATTTTGGTGAGTGTGACTTATGTTGGTGAGTGTGACTTAAGTAGGTGAGTGTGACTTATGTAGGTGAGTGTGACTTGCGTCAGTCAGTGTGACTTATGTAGGTGAGGGTGAGGGTGACTTACGTATGTGAGTTTGACTTACGTAGGTGAGTGTGACTTATGTTTGTGAGTGCAACATACGTAGGTAAGTGTGACTTATGTAGGTGAGTGTGACTTACGTAGGTGAGTATGAGTGTGACTTACGTAGGTGAGGGTCAGTGTGACTTTCGTAGGTAAGGGTGAGTGTGACTTACATAGTTGAGTGTGAGTATGACTTACGTATGTGAGTGTGACATATTTTGGTCAGTGTGACTTACGTTGATGAGTGTGACTTACATTGGTTAGTTTGACTTATGTAGGTGAGTGTGACTTACGGAGGTGAGTGTGACTTAAGTAGGTGAGTATGAGTGTGGCATATGTAGGTGAGGGTCACTTATATATGTCAGTCTGATTTACGTAAGTGAGTGTGAGTGTGGCTTTCGTAGGTGAGGGTGACTTACGTAGGTTAGTGTGACTTATGTAGGTGAGGGTGACCTATGTAGGTGAGTGTGACTTACGGTGGTGAGTGTGACTTCAGTAGGTGAGGGTGAGTGTAACTTTCGTAGGTGAGTGTGACTTATGTAGTTGTGTGTGACTTACGTAGGTGAGTGTGAGTGTGACTTAGCTAGGTTAGTGTGACTTATGTTAGTGAGTGTGACTTACGTAGGTGAAGGTGACTTACGTAAGTGAGGGTCAGTGTGAGTGTGACTTATGTTTGTGAGTGTGACTTACGTTGATGAGTGTGACTTATATAGGTGAGGGTGACTTACGTAGGTGAGTGTGACTGACGTACGTGAGTGTGACTTACATTTGTGAGTGTCACTTATGTTTGTAAGTGTGACTTACATCGGTGAGTATGACTTACGTACGTGAGTGTGACTTATGTTAGTTAGGGTTACTTATGTAGGTGAGGGTAAGTGTGACTTACATAGGTGTGTATGACTTACGTAGGTGAGGGTGACTTACAGAGGTGAGGGTGAGTGTGA
>NC_139653.1:45631908-45636033 GCF_951799395.1 Argentina silus | reverse complement strand
CTTCTTCCTACCACTGTACTGTACGTACTTCAATCAACCCACTGACCCTGACAGTACTTGGCGAGGTTTCATATATCACATCATTGTAAAATGACAAATGACAAGAGCTTCTAACTAGAATAACAAGGGACTTGAACAAACGTATGACACTAACACAGAGGATGAACAATGAAAACAAATCCCAACGATGAAAGAAGACAGATGACAAGACAGAGAGGAGAACCGTCACCGGGTGGTCGACAGCCCTGCACCTACTCAGCTCCGACCGAGCGAGAGTTTTACCCCAACTTATCTGATGCTTCAGTATTATTCATGAAAAGCAAGAAGAAGCAAGCAGCAAGAATGCACGAGCACATCAGAACACAATGTTTACCCAGTTAGAACACTCAAACATCTTACATCGTATCGCCACACTTTGAAGTTTTGCCTGGCTGACACATACACATGTATGCATTCAAACGGTGGAGAGAAAAGCACACACACACACACAGACACACACACACACACACACACACACACACACACACAGAGCAGAGCGCAGCCCTACCGTGCAGCAGTTCCGTGGTTATGTGGGGGTCTGTGTCAGGGTGAGACGCTCCACCGTCCCTCTGAGCAGAGACACACACACACACTCTCCCTACACCCCTGCTGGAGTTTATTACATCTTCTCCCTCTCTCTCTCTCCCTCTCTCTCTCCCTCTCTCTCTCTCTCTCTGTCTGTCTCTCTCTTTCTCACTCTCTCTCTCTCTACCCTCTCTCTCTCCCTCCACTCTCTCTCTCTCTCTCTCTCTCTCTTGCTCTCTCTCTCTCCCTCTCTCTTTCTCACTCTCTCTCTCTCTCTACCCTCTCTCTCTCCCTCCACTCTCTCTCTCTCTCTCTCTCTCTCTCTCTCTCTCTCTCTACACACTCACTCTCTCTCTTTCTACACCCTCTCTCTCTCTCTCTCTCTCCCTCCCTCTCCCCCTGTTAAGCACCTCTTTGCAAAACAGTTAACACAACTCTCTACATAAGACACACAAATCAATTGAGTAAGTGTTGACAAACATAACATAATTATTTCCTTACAGCATTTAGCTATTTCTCCCATTATAGTGAATCTCTACTCCATACATGTGAACTCTCATCGCTCAACAGTTCAACTAACAGTTTGCACCACTTGGTTGAAATGCTTATCAGCCTCTGCTCCAACCACTGTACAGGTTTCTCAGAGGGAGATGGATCTCAAAACTTGACTGTGGAATCCTCCCCCTCTGACCCGCTGGCAAACACTCTGCCTGTTAATAACACTCGTCTTAATCCACCTGACAAAAATATTGCATCGTTTTCCAAAAGACAAATTACAAATTTCTCTCGCTTTTCTATAATATAATAATATATGCCATTTAGCTGACACTTCCATCCAAAGCGACTTACATTGCAGTGAGTGAATACATTCTTCAGCATATATGATCCCAGCGGAAATCGAACCCACAACCTAAGCGTTGTTAGCACCATGCTCTACCAAATGAGCCACAGAGGACCACAACCTCTTCCATCATGGTAAAACACTAAATGTTGTACTGGTGGGTTGATAAGGCAATGATGACATGAGTGATCGACTAAGTCCGTGTTTAGAAAACTGAACTACATTGCAACAACACTGATAACAAAAAAAATAACCCTGAAGAACGGTCCCCCCCCCCAAAAATGGCCTCTTTTATCTGACTACCCGAGAGTAGAAATAACAAGCCAATTATGAAAAAGCAGGAAGTGTCTACTAGATAGGGGGTAATGTGCAGACAGACAGACTGAGGGATAGTGTGTGTTCCTTTGGGAAGTCGACACCCAGTTAAACCAGGGGAGGCTGGTGGAGGTAGACACTGGAGGACGGGCTCATTGTAATGCATGGAATGGAGGAACGGTATCAAAACAGACACACGTGTCTGATTATAGTGAATCTCCACTCCATACATTGTAACTCTCATAGCTCAAGATTTCAACTAACAATCGGTCTGTAATCACAAATGAAATAGGTCATCAGTAACGTAAAATGTGGCCTGGCAGACAGAATAGATTGTCAATGTTTTTGGCACATTTCGTGTTCTACAGCAATGCACATTTTAGTTGTTGTAAGTTCAGTACCTGCTTGATTCTGAATAATTTAGATTAATTTGATTTATATTTCTAGTAAGCAATCATATTCCATGCAACAGCTGCAGTCCTACTTCCATTCCGTGCATTACAATGCACCCATCCTTCGATGTCTACCTCCGCCAGCCTCCCCTGAATTACACTGAAACAACAGTTCATGCAGGGGGCAAACCACTTACAGGGGCAGCGGGGGGCGCAGTGCCGAAGCGATAGTGAACACGACATAAAAACAACGTAGACTCGTCAGACTCGTTAGTCTCATTAGACGAAGCCATAAGTGCAGTTAGGTGCCAGTCTAGACTGTTGACGTCATTCATCAAAAAACACTCACACACACAAATTGACTACAATAGCAATACAATCCCCCCCCCACCTCCACTCAGAGTGAGAGAGAGAGGCGTATCTCTGATTGCACAACGAGGTGAAACAAGTGGATGTTGCCAAAAGTGGTGCGCCCCCCCCCCCCCCACACTCCCTCACCATGTTGGTGATGCTCCCTCCTAGCACCAGGTCTGCGGGGGGGGGGGGTACAGACGGACGAACTGGGCAGAAGGTAGGACAGGGTATGGGCACCTCCCCCCTCATGCCCACCTGTGGTTTTGTTCCTATGGGTTGTGTATAATACATACAAAACTTTGCTCTACCGTCATACAGTCATTGTGGATATACATAATTTCTCAGTTGAGTTGCAATAAACAATCAATATCTAGAAGCGCCTGAGTGCTGCTCTGTATTTGCGAGTAGGACAGAGTGAAATGGGTGTGAGGTAGAATCACACACAGCATGGGACCTGTTACATACACTCTCTTCACCACAACCTGAACTGCATGACATTTCCATGTGAGCAAGTATGCCTGTGTGAGAGAGAGAGAGAGAGAGAGAGAGGGAGAGAGAGAGAGAGGGAGAGAGACAGTGAGGAGGAGGTGTGTGTGTGTCTCTAAGGAGGAGAGGTGAGAAAGAGAGAGAGAGAGAGAGAGAGAGAGAGAAGGAAAGAGAGAGATTATAGAGGAGAAGGAACGAGAGAAAAAGACTAAGATCAGACAAAAAAACTCAAGGGGGCCAGAGCAGGGGAAGTGGGAGGGACGTACAGTCTAATCTCTTTAATTACATTTACCCTCAGCTGCCCACTGTAGCTCAGGGGAGGCTGATGGAGGTAGAAATCGGAGGAAGGGCTCATTGTAATGCATGGAATGGAATGAGGAATGGTATCAATGGAATGAGGAATTCCGTTCCATGCATTACAATGAGCCCGATTTCTACCTCCACCAGCCTCCCCTGGTGCTGTAGCTCTATCAGCTAGGTGTAGTCATTTAATCCCACCATCTCTACCTCTCTTCTCATCCCTCCCTCTCTCTGCTCTCTCCCTACCCTCATCCCTCTCTCCTGGTCCCCCCTCCCGATCTCCTCTCTTTCCCTGTCCTCCTCCCCTCCCGATCTCCTCTCCTTCCCTGTCCTCCTCCCCTCCTCCATGCTCTCCTCTGTATTTCCTTCTCTCTATCCTCCCCATCTACCGCTTCCCTCTCTCCCCTGCACCCCCCGCCCCTCCCACCTCTCTAGGCCCTTCACTCTGGACGCTGTGATTCTTTTCTCTGACCGACAAGGCCGAGGGAGAGAGAGAGGGAGAGAGAGAGAGGGAGAGAGAAGGAGAGAGAGGGAGAGAGAGAAGGAGAAAGAGGAGAGAGGGGGAGAGAGAGAAGGAGAGAGAGGGAGAGAGAGAGGGAGAGAGAGAGGGAGAGAGAGAAGGAGAGAGAGGGAGAGAGAGAGGGAGAGAGAGAGAGAGAGAGAGAGAGAGAGAGAGAGAGAGAGAGGGCGCCCTCTGTGACAACTAAAAGGAATTGCAGCCAACCCCGAGCCCCGGGTTTTAATAAGAACAAGGATTAAGGCTGTTGCTCAGTTTGGGACAACCCTACATCAAACCAATGTGGTTTCCCTTCACTGCAGGCAACAACAACACTACCTAGATACTGGCCGGTTTGGAGGTGATAGAATTCATAA
>NC_139653.1:45621908-45626908 GCF_951799395.1 Argentina silus | reverse complement strand
GGCCATCTGTCACACGTCAAACCTGGTTGTGTTTTATATTGTGTGACCACATGACCTTTATGACTCTCCTCCAGGTGACGGGTGATGCTGTGGTCAGAACTTCAGGAGAATTCTGCTCTGGAACTTCCAACAATAATGTCTACGGACCCAGAACTGATACAAATAACAAGCAGGAAGTCTCACAAATGTTGGTCATTGATAAGAACTTTAATTTACTTGCTGAACAACAGTGGGAGAGAGGAGTTATAATGACTTAATAGAGCAAGGAAGAAGAGGAGGAGGAGTGGGTCTCTCACTCCTTGGGGTCCCAATGGCCACAGCAGTCCTCCCCCCCCCCCCAACAGCCCTCCGAAACAGCCCTGTCAACCCGCAGACAAACCAGGGGTGGAAAGGTCAAGTTCACAGAGGAGGCTTTGCGTAATCTACCACTGCCTCTCTTCGTGTGAAGAACTGCCCGCATACAACAGGCCTATTCACGAAAACATCCTTTTGTCTACCACTTAAGCCGTCTACCCACCATGACCATGACCATGACACACACACACACACACACACACACACACACACCACTTGAGCCGTTCATCTACTGCCGCCACTCAACTCTGCGCGAACCTGTTCTCAGATGCAACAACACGTTCCTTGTGGACGCTGACCAAGCACTTCCCCTCTGGGCCAGGCCTTGTCAGTGGACCATAACTCAGCCGATTGGTGGCCCCGTTGCTGGAGAGGCGCAGGGGTCAAAGGTCAGGCCGTGACCAGTCCCACTGCTTCCTGAAACACCCTGGCAAGTGAAGCTCTGTCGAGGACTGGACTGTTCTCGCTGACCTGGGGAAGCGAGCGGGCAGAGAGGACGAGGGAAAGGAAGAGGATGGCGACTGCGATGGCCGTTGGTGTTATTGAGGATGTAAATCACACGGACCGGCCACCGCACGGACGTCAACCAGTGGTGACGTGGACGGCCGGGCTGGGTACGGCTGCAGGACGTGACCTATCTAATCAGCCTGACACACACACAGCACCCTAAAGCACTGGCAAGACCTTGGACATTTAGACCTTGGACCCCTTTAAGAGACGTGTTTTTTTTGTCGTATTTCTTGATACTTTATTCAGACAGGTTATAGAAACAGGAGAAACAGATCTGTAGGGAGAGGCATGTTTTTCACAAACCTCAGCTCTGACCGTGGAAATAGAAGAACGGATATGCCCGTTCAAATCGACATTCCATGGTGGGTGTACCGGCAGGTGGGTGTACCATTTGGAAGATTTACTGTATAGCTTTGTTAACAACCAACTCAACTCAACTGACATTGGAATGTTCGGTCAAATTATGTTTTGTTGCTATGGTGCCGACTTTGAGCTTTTAGCATCTCTCTGTGTTCTACACATGCAATAGCAATGATTACCATGGCAACTGTGTATTACAATTCCATGTCGGCCATCTTTTGGTGTACTAGCCAAATTGCCATGGTCCATGTCCGTTCTACTCATGCTATTCCTATGGCTCCCAGACGATTGTACATAAACCCAGCGTAACTGCAAGCACTCTGCTGTGTTGGAGAAAGGAGAAAAAAGACCAAACAAAATGGGCTGTAAGTCCAGTAAAAAAAACAAAAACTTTATTATTTGTCTCGAACAGGCTGTGTTGGGGGGGGGGGGTAGTCTGTGAAGGGTGGGGGGGGCGGGGGGGGGGGCAGTAAAACCAGAGAGAGAAGGGGGGCGGAGTCAAACAGACCAGGGGGAGGGGGCTGAGACCAGGCAGGGTGGCACCCTCTGTTTCCATAGTTACGCCAAGGCTCCCATTGGGTCCCAGGCAGGAAGTACGGTGGGTTCTTGTTGCATCACTGCCAGGACCTCGGGGGCGAGGTACTTCTTGTCCACCACGACCTCGTACACATATTCAGAGAACCAGTCGTCAGTCATGATCAGGTAGCCTGCGGATGGAGACACAGCAGCCATGTTGTTATTATTTATTTATTTTTAAAACCGATGTTCCATTAACATTGTTTTTCTTTAAATTACAACTGAAAAACAATATTGCATGAACATCGTTTTTTGGTTGTATTGTTGTATATCTGTTATGATGGAAAACGGTATGGTCCAGCAATGTCTAAATGCTAACCTTGTATAAAGTTATGTAAAAGGATGATTAATTGTCTAATGCCAAAGAGACAATGGAAGATAACAGAAAACCAACTGATAACTGATATAACTGATGAACCAAAATTACATGATCAGGTAGCGGGCGGAGCCACAGCGGCCATTTTAGAAATCACATACTACCTTGGTTCTCCCCCAAGTGGTCACTGGACTGTATTATCAAAACCCACTTGCGTTTATTCATTTCAACACGCTAAAAAAGCACAGCTAGAATGCTGAATTAAGGAACATAACAACACTTTAGCTTTTAACAACATTGTCATTGGCGATCAAAGATTGTTCCTCCAATCAGGACAAAAATATCTGTTTCATTTGCTCGTAAATGTTGACATCGTTGCGGAGCCCAAGTGGACAGGATGGCGCAGAGCCCCCTCCTACATTCTTTGGGGGAGAAACCTGGATGCCTCCATAGCAGTTCGTGGGCCACACTGGTGGGCCGTCTGGTAGGCTTGAAAGACCCGGTTGTCACACTGCATCATATTCAAACACGCAAGGCAGGACATGAAATGGGAAGTAAATACTCTAACAGTAAGCAAGAGAGGTTTTGGTTTATTCCACTCTTACTCAGTCAACTAATCAACTCAATATAAAACCTTTGAAGAGTGGGTGGATGAGGAATGTGGTGGGAAACACTGGTTTATCCCTGCGACCTGTCAAAACTATAATCCATTCATGATGGAACCACAAGCTCTGTACTTCAGTAGGTTCTTATGACGACAGTACCAGGGGAGGCTGGTGGAGGTAGAAATCAGAGGATGGGCTCGTTGTAATGCATGGAATGGAATGAGGAATGGTATCAACCCCCCCCCCCCCACACACACACACACACACACAATGAATTTGATTAATTAGTATAGCATTAGAGGCCACTTTCCATCCCCAAAAAAGGGATTGAAGAAAAGCTCTAATGCGACTTCCTCCTGCCCTAATACCCCAACAATATGCTCATAACAAGCCCAGAGAGTGTTAACACAGTACAACCTGGCCCAGACTCTCACACAGCCCATACTTCCAATGCCCCTGTCTGTTTTCGTGTCTGTCTGACTCTGTTTCTGTCTGTCTTTCTGTGTGTCTGTTTGTTTGTCTGTCTGGGCAATACAAGGTTTAGTTAGTTAGTGCTCAGAGTCAAATATAATATATATAACCCTCCGAGCCCTGTTCACCTTCAACTTTTGATACATTTTATTGAGAATTGCTCTTAGCTATATCGGGCATTACTTTCCTAAATAGCTCCGTGAATAACAAGGTAATTCCAGGAATCAGAACTGGCTGACGTGGGCCTTTCAGCCCTCTCGTTAAGCCCCTTTGTGTAACGAGGCTGGTGACCAGATCTCTCAGGACTGTTTGGTTTTCCCTCTCTGCCTGGGCCAAAGTGGTGTGTGTGTGTGTGTGTGTGTACGTGTGTGTACGTGTGTGTGTGTGTGTGTGTAAGCGCGTGTGTGTAAGCGCGTGTTTGTGTGTAAACGCGCTCGTGTGTGTGTGTGTGTGTGTGTGTGTGTGTGTGTGTGTGTGTGTGTGTGTGTGTGTGACTCCCCGTTGAGAAGTTGAGCTATCGATGACGTCACGAGGACAGCATGAACGTGCCGAAGCTCAAAACAATATCCCCGGTTCTGAGTGTGTTCTGTTCTCCTGCGGCCGGGCTTCCAAGAAGCGGTGCTGGGTGGCCGTCGACTATTATAGAGTCATTATTTGTCTTAAAGGGTCGGCAGATGTGCTGTGTCCTCTCCCAGGCAGTGCTGTAGGCGTAGAGCGGTACTGAACACCATAGACTAGAGTTAGAACGAAAAATAAGTTTCCCGAGAAACTTTGGGGCCTTTTTACTAGAGAAGGTCAATAGTCCTGCTTTAAAATGACTAGTAGAAAGGTGAGTTTCCTGGCACTAAGATTTCAAACCTGGTACTAAGATTTAAAGATTTCAAACCATGGTAGACTTTGGAGGACAACAATGTCTTGCAGGAGCTTGAGCAGCTGGTGTGAAAGAGAGTAGGAACCAAAAACAAACGGCCCTATGTCAGGGGGGAGAGGAGAGGGTGCTGCGCATCTTAGAACAGAATGTTCTTCATTATCCCCCTTTCCGTCTACGAGACAATCATCAGCATCAGGGGAGGCTGATGAAGGCAGAAATCGGAGGACAGGCTCATTGTAATGTATAGAACGAAATGAGAAATGGTATCAAACACGTGTCTCATTCCGTTCCATGCATTACCATGAGCCCTTCCTCCGATTTCTACCTCCACCAGCCTCCCCTGATCCTGATCAACATACACTAGTAGACCTAAACGTATGTCCGTAGCCGGCAATCACGAGAGGGAAGGGAATCATAACATCAAGTACAAAATAACACTCATTCATTTTCCTCCAAGCTGAAGTGCCCATAAAAAAGGAGTTATATATAATCCAGGAAAGTGTTTGGGAAGCTATTTCTAGCCAATAAATATCTCTGTCAAAATGAAATATCACATGTCAGGGTGAAAACACATTCGCCATATTTGTGTAACATCAAGTAAAAGTACAAACGGTGCCTTTAAAAGGGCCGTAACCATCAATCTTGGGAGAGGCAGTTTTGAAAACAGTCACGGTGGAGTTAACCTTATTAGACCTGGTCCCCGAGGGGCTGATACATACCCCTGGCTTGAGGAGAAACGTTAACCCCTGAAGCCTTACACACACATTCTCTCTTTCACACACTCACACACACACACACACACACACACACACACACACACACACACACACACACACACACACACACACACACACACACACACACACACACACACACACACCTCTTTCTCTCCCTCCTTCTCTCTCCCCCCTCCCTCCCTCCCGTTGACGGGCCCCCA
>NC_139653.1:45614408-45616908 GCF_951799395.1 Argentina silus | reverse complement strand
TCTGCTGTGTGTGTGTATGTACATGTACCTCTGTGTGTGTGTGTGTGTGTGTGTGTGTGTGTGTGTGTGTGTGTGTGTGTGTGTGTGTGTACAGACAGACAGCCACTGTAGAGATTGACACGGGGGCCGCTGGCCTGCGGACACTCTCAGGAAACAAAGACTGTGCCCTGCTGACGTCAGAGCAGACTCACTGAATCAATATTGGGACACCTGTCTCTAGACAGACACACAGACATGCATACATACATAGACAGGCACACAGTCAGACAGACAGTCTCTCTTCCACTCTTTCGTTCTGTCCACCCTTCTCTCCATTTCTCCCTCTCTCTCAGGAAACAGACAGCAATCCATCAGCATGGACAAGCAGAGGCTGACAGGGCTGTGTGTGTGTGTGTCTCCGTCACCTCGGCCACCCTGGCCCTCAATGCTGAGGACAGACATGGTGTGGGATTTACGACAATTGGAGCCCATTGGGACACTGTATGTTTGAGTGCCTCTTCTTTATGTGTGTGTGTGTGTGTGTGTGTGTGTGTATCCACTGACGCACAGACCACAAGTCTGTCTGTCCAAAACACCAGTTTAGGACTGGGTGGGGTTTGGGGCAACAAGACCAGCACAGATGCCATTGGGGTGTTTTAAAGGAGCAGGGCCTAAGTTAGTTAGAAATCTGCCACCTTGGCGAAATTCAGTTGGAAGTCCCAAACATCTCCCTAATAATAATATAACCCCCTGAAATTAAATTGCAGTGTCGGACATTAACCATTGTGTTTCTGCATGCGTGCACAATTTGAAGAGGCAGCCACCAGAGGCAGAAAGGTCCACTCCCCCTAGAACATCCCTGGCACCTTTTCCCAACCAAAACAGCGTTCGTAAATGAAATTTCATTTCAGGGATCTCATTCCCTGATCGCTACCAATTAAACATAGTCATTACAACCATTAGGAAGCTTTTACAAAGCTTGAATATTACATACCGGACCTTCCACTGGCTGGTCACGGCTGGCATCAGCTGTTATTGACAAAAACAGGAAGCAGAGGGAGGAACCAAGTTGTGTTTGTTTGTTACGGGGGACATTACATCCCAGCGCACCGTAACTTGCCTACCACAACAGTGTTGGATAAACACATGCCCCAAGATCTGTCTGTTTTCAGGCCGCCGCTGGGACATGGGACTGATTAACTTCAGGCCTTTCAGTCATACCATGTAGCAGAGCTCCTATTGGTTACCGTTAACATTTCCAGCCACGAGTGATGTGGGTTGAAGACCAAGACTATCTTTCCATTCCAAAATAAATGTTTGTTTCAGTTTGTTCCCTTCCCGTTCACTCGATTCCATTCCGATGTAAGCAAAGGAATGGGGGAATTCTATCTCCTTCCACCAAGTCAACAAACAAAACAAAAAGGGTATCCCACAATTCATTGCAATTCATTCAACACGACGCTAGTGGTCGCCGTCTCATACCTGCCTTTTGACGTACCCAGACAGGCATGAAACTGTGACCACTAACGGTTGTTCGGGCTATCCGCCGCTCATCCCCCTACACTCAGGTACGGGGCCTCGCTCGCAGAGATGTCATCAAAACATCGCTGAGGGGCTCACTCGGTATGAAGGAGCAAGAGAAGGGGCCGTCTGCATGTTTATAATGGAAAGGAGCCCAGGTATCCTCTCAAAGATGGCGGCGTGTCACTTACTAAAGAGGAAGTGGCTCGCGTTATGGATCCTGAGCCTGTTGGTTGCCACACACGTGTAGAATGAAATGGACTCCAGTGTTTACCAACCTTGAACTGAATGAATCTGTGCCAGTTTGCCTGCTAAGCTAACCATATAAAGTACTATTAGTCAGCAACACACCTCAAAGTGCGATGGCTGTCCGCACTCTGACTGGGGGTTGGAGATGGCAAAATCCTGGTATGGAGCCAGATCACCACACTCTACATGTCCTAAGGGCAGGGATGAAGTCCAGGTGTGGGTGATGAGGGGGGGGCATAGACCATGCTAAACCTGCTAGCGGTTTAGCTTAGCTGTTCGCATGTCTGTAGTATTTGTTAGCTGTTAGTGCTTTGCATAGGTAGTTTGCATGTCTGTAGTGCACCTGCTAGCGGTTAGCCTAGCTGTTTGCACGTCTGTAGTGTTTGTGCTAGCCGCTAGCGTAGTCGTTTTGCATGTCTATTTATGTAAACACTGGGGAGCCTGCTGCAGGAAAGGCTAGCATCGTTAGCTGCTGCTGCTACAGCCGGAAGGCCCTTCCTCACGTTTATTTACGTTCATTGGACGAAACAGAGGGAAATTAGCTAACAAACAAAACAGCAGCAGACTAAAACAGCGTGGGCTGGCGACTGTTAAAGGCCCAGAAACAACCCCAAGCCCCGACTGTACACCGTAGACATCTGAAGAGGAGTGGATGGCGACAATTCCACTGAGCCTAGCTACTTCAACCTTGCTTACAATCTCCCTGCACAGTTGCTACCTTAGTCTGGCGACACCTAGAATCTAAATATAC